>NC_079419.1:9179290-9271790 GCF_026213295.1 Gadus chalcogrammus | reverse complement strand
CCTTTCCAGCAGTCAGACTCATGCTTTGTGGTTAAAATGACTCAGGGTGGAAGCATGATATGTGTTAACAGGGCCACCTTCCTTTATTTGGCCTGGACAAAGCTCTGAATCTTTGACAGTTTTCTATTGTAGAATATTTATTTCCGCTAGCCTATTGTATTGAGGTTCCGATTTGACCAATCCGGAAAATCTCTATTCAGAATTCCGACAGGTGGGGGATGTAAGATTCACCTTGGCTATCCAAATAAATTTTTCCTACACAACCTTTGTTCACTTTAGGTTATATTGAATTTAAGTTAAAACCATTCAGACTCCGTATAAATTCACATAGCTCTAGCGATAAACACAACAACGGATGCGTTACTGCGTTTGTGTTTATTGACCTTGCAGCACTCACATGCAGATTATAGTAACTTCAATGTCCGCGCATTTATGACCCTGAGAGGAACATGAAACTACAAAAACAACCCGATTGTACCTGGAATCAATGACGTTTCCCCTGCAACAGCCCGGCGGATCTGTTTGGTGGTTGTTAATATACACGCGCTAGAAGCACCTTGCTTAAGGGCTAACGAGGGGTTGATCATCTATGTTAATTGTACTGAAGCCCCGAAACGGAGGACAATCCTTGTTGAATAACGCTAGGAGAATGCTACAGGGCACGACCGTATTAATTACATCCTCCCTCGCCCTGGTAAGCATTAACTCGACAGGACGTCATATCTCCCTGAAAACACCTCCCAGCCACACACTCCGTACCCTTAATCAACGCATCAGATCCAAGCGTATTTTATTGTTCATTCAGATGCATGTTATTCATGGGGATCCCAAAACATGTGTTTGCAGCCCGGTTTCCGTTGGCAGTTCCTAGCAGACCTCGTGCTACTAATGACTCCCGTGCCCTGTAATTTGCGCAAACGTGCAGTAAACTCTGATTACAGGGTGGTACGGTAAAGATAGAGAGAAAATGTCATCTTTCTTTTCCTTTTTTTGCACCCGGTTATTGTTGTGCTGTTTGGATTCTGTTTGACTTTGGGGGAGCACAGCTGGTGTGCGTTGTTTTCCTGTATCCGGACACACGGACAAAGCTTATTTTAATAGGCGCCCGGCGGTGAACAGAACGCGTTGTTTCGTTGGTAGTAGGTTGACAACGTTAAGTAGGGCCTGCGCTACCGAAAAATATCAAAGAGGACGGTGGTTGCGCAAACTGCCTCACCGAGGGTGGAGAGATCCTCTACGTTTAAGGGGTGAAAAGCTAGAAAACGGGGGGTTGACTTTGAGGGAAAACACCCCTCTATTTCCCGGGTGCACGGTACCTCTGTTGCCTCACACTCGTTCAGTTGGACCCACGCATAAAGAAGCCTTTCACATTATCACCCTTTTTTTCCTTTTTTTCCGAAATGCGCTGCGAGAGACAGGGCGAACAGTGCATCCTTTTATTTCTGCGACACCATCTCCTTTCCTATGTTGCCTTTCTCCTCCCCACACACACCCACACACCCACACCCATACACACCACGCCAACACACATGCACACATCCGCAGGCCTCGATTACAGCTCCAACATGACCACCCTACATGCCGCAACAAGGATACAGTAATGCTATTAAACTTACCCTAGGGGGAATTAGTCACGCCAAGATTTTAGGCCTTCGGGGGAGACAGGAAATGCAAGCTTCCCCTCCCACCCACCACCAACCCTCCACCGCGTTTGAAAGAGAGCCCGGCCCCAGCCCGGGGTAGGTCATGAGGGGGTTTGTTTACAGAACAACAGCCTCTTATCCGGGCCGCACGTCTCCCAGAGGAGCCGTGGAGGAGCCGGCAGCAGATAAACGGCCTGGCAATAGGCGACGGAGTGTGACCAATAGCAGCATAATCAGGTACATTCTGCTGCGGGACAAATGTGGTGGGAGACGGTGTGTGTGTGTGCGTGTGCGGGTGCGTGTGCGTGCGTGTGAGTGTGTGTGTGTGTGTGTGTGTGTGTGTGTGTGTGTGTGAGTGCGTGTGTGTGTGTGTGTGTGTGTGTGTGTGTGTGTGTGTGTGTGTGTGTGTGTGTGGGGGCGTGTGTGTAGACATGAGCTTAACAGCTTGAACTAGATTGTTCATTGGGAATTTGTAATGCTGGGGGAGATACTTTTGGTGAGAAGAAAACTCATAAATTCCACCTCAACGTCACTCATAGGGTGTACGTGGTAAAGCGTGTCAACCTATAACATTCTGCGAAAATACAGTGAAATAAAACCGCCAAGGGATTTACTTTTGTGCTCCTAAATACCCATAATTAACACCCAGGGCCCCTCGGTGCCCTGATTTATCCTCGGGGATCGCAACCATTTAGAATGGTTAAATGGTCAATAGGTCGGGGCCCAGCCGCCTTTTAGTGCAAGGGCAAACAGACAGTGCAAAGCCCAATAACAGGCTCTCCAGCACCGGGCTCCTAATGCATTAATGACTGCGTGATGAGCGCTAATGTGCCGGCGACAGATTAAGACTGACAGTAATGGACAATTTTGCCTGGGGTTATACTTGTGCGGCACATGCTTGGAGGACTAGGGATGGGTGTGTACTGGGGGGGTGAGGAGGGGGGTACTACTACTATACGCGCATAGTATATGCACCTGCCCCACTGACTGCTCATTGACAAAAGCTGAACAAATAACAGGAGACAAGGTGGGGCTGCAAGGCAGCTGCCCCTCCCTTCCCCGTCTCCCCTACGACACAGGCACACGCACACACGCTCACACACACACGCACACGCACGCACGCACACACGCACACACACACGCACACACACACACACACACACGCACGCACGCACACACGCACACGCACACACGCACACGCACACGCACCCACACACACACACGCACACACGCACACTCGCACACACACACAAACACGCACACACACACACACACACACACACAAACACACACAGAAACACACACACACGCCATCACCACAGAACATCACCAGCAGTCCATCAGGCAGGAAGAGGGAAGACTCCACTTCCCAAAGTTATCGCCAATCAGTTTATCCCAGGATGAGAGAGTGTGCCCGAGGTGATTCATTAACAAAGCACAGTGATTCCCGCCTTGTGTCGCTATTTAATGACTATTTCCGGTAACCAAGACGAACCCTTGGATGTAGAAAGAAGTGGTGGCTCCCCTTGACACGGCGTGTGCTAAAGCCCGCTTTCAAAGATGTTCTCCAGGTGGGTGAGGCTGTGCTTACCTGAACCCCAATCAAAAGAGAAGAGCTGAGAGCTATCGGTATACATTTCAATTCACTCCCCCAGGGCAATGCGCAGCATACAGCCCTAGGAACGTGCAGGCAAGGCAGCCAGTTACCAAGCTAAGCATCTATGTACCGGGGCTCCAAGGTGATTTCAATTTAAAACAACATAAAAATTCAGCTCACAGTTTATTACCACATACTTTAATTCAAGGGTAGACAGGTTACCGTAATCGCAGGGGAGAATATATTGAAGTCACGAAAAGGTAAATAAGGGTTTTTAATTTGGAATAAAATACAGTTACTCAACCCTTACTATGTGGGTACAACCCTTCCCCTGAATCGCATTATCTCGCTATTCTGTCTCTCTGTTTCTCTGTCTTTACTCTCACTCCCTCTCCCTCTCTCTCTCTCTCTCTCTCTCTCTCTCTCTCATTCCCTGTCTGCGCCTCTCTCTCCAACTGTCTCTCTCTTTCTTGAAACAATTGAGACCCTTGGAGCATTAATTAGTGCCGATTTCCAGGGAGCTCCGGACCCTAACTGCCACCTACAATGATTGCTGACTTCTGTAAACATGATCCACAGCATAACAAGTTGTTGTTTTTCACTATCTTGTTTTTTTTGTTTTTTTCCACACCAATGAGATCAGAGAACTATCCGTGCATGGCCACCAGCTCCCTCCCCCTCGCTTACTCTCTCGCTCTTCCTCCTTCCTCCCGCTTGCGCTATTTTTCACTCACTCTCTGCGGCTCACTTCATTCTGTCTTCCTCCCTCTGTCCCACCCTCACTCACAACACACAAACAGTTTCTCTCTCTCTCTCACACACACACGCACACAAACACACACAGCAGTCTCCTCCTCTGTCTGTATGTGTGTGTTTATCTATCTCTCTCTCTCTCTCTCTCTCTCTCTCTCTCTCTCTCTCTCTCTCTCTCTCTCTCTCTCTCTCTCTCTCTCTCTCTCTCTCTCTCTCTCTCTCTCTCTCTCTCTCTCTTCATTAGTCGGCCCCTGCGCTGGCCTGCATGCGATTCATTAGCTTTTATCCTCTCCATTTGAAGGAGCTGGGCATAATTAGAGCATCTCTGTTTGTCCGGCATCCTTCACACAGTCACATCTCAAGGCCAATTACCGATGCCACCGCAGAGCTCGGTGATAACACCGCCGCAGCGGGCGCCAGGAGATTGAACTTCAAACTATAACCGCCTCTCAAGAATGTAAATAAAATCACTTGCAAATCAACAGCTAATGATTGAATTGTGGAGAGCCACTCCGGGGATGTGCGTGCACTGAGGCCTAGCGGGGGAAAAACTTTCAGCAGCCGCTTGTGCATTTATGCATATTTGTCGTGCTCGGAGCCCGCACGCGATTGGTCTGTGTCTTCAGCCCGATTTGAATACTCTTTTGGTAGAGCCTAGTTTATGTGGATTCATCATCACGCACATGTAAAGTGTAAAGAAGTCGTAAAAATCTAGTTGCACCAAGTGAATTGGCTACAATAGCGATGCCCGTGTGATCAGGAGAGATAATGTGCCCATTCATTAGAACAAGCTGAGTAACCAATACTTTAATGATAAATCATTTATATTCTGTTTTCCCAAAGGGACATGGTGGCCATGTTTGATTTAATATCCTGCCTGCTCAGCTCGGGTTGTGCTTTTTCTCGATCCAGATTAAGCATTGTTTAGTTATCACTATATATCTCAGACAAACTGATACAGTGCAAGTTGGCTATCGTTGACCAACTCAGCAATTCTCTCCAAGAACAATCAAGTAAGAATGTGGGTTTAAAAATACATCAAAGAAAACCCTTTTTTTTACAGAAGACTATGCACAGGAAGAAACACTATAACATTTTAATATTCCTAACACAAATTAAATTACCTACTTAACTGACAAGTGTGCAATTAATGTAATATTATCTTTGACAGAATGTAAATAATTAAAGTGATGATAGGTATATTCAAATATTTCAATAGATAAACTGCTTATTTAGTTTTATGTACCTAGTTTTAAGTTTCCCCTCAGGATTCTGTGATGTTAAAGGGACTTGATATCTGCCGGAATAGCCATCCAGAACAGTGGCCCCAATGATGTTGCCCTGGACAACCACACCATATTTTACGATTTAACCCTATTACGTAAGTAGAAATACAAATAAGGGCACTATATACTGGCTAAGGTTATAGTTAGATCTATAGTTAGATACTGTATATCTATCGCATTGCTTATGAATATTGAAAAAACATGGAGAATTATCCAATGATACCAAGTACTATAAATTAAAGCAAGGCAGATGGTAATGCAAACTATGATGTAGACCTGAAAAGGTTTGCACAACAGAGAAAATATTTGCAGATTTAGGAGAAAACATAAGGCATATTAACAACACCATTATTTTTGGCCTACTAAAAACTTTATGACAATATGAATTGCATAAGCAACATCTTGCAGTATAAAAGGCCACAGAACTGCAGCATTATGATGAATCTCTGAGTGTGTGTGTGTGTGTGTGTGTGTGTGTGTGTGTGTGTGTGTGTGTGTGTGTGTGTGTGTGTGTGTGTGTGTGTGTGTGGGTGGGTGGGTGGGTGGGTGGGTGGGTGGGTGGGTGGGTGGGTGGGTGGGTGGGCGGGCGGGCGGGCGGGCGGGTGTGCGTGCGTGCGTGCGTGCGTGCGTGTGTGTGCGTCTGTGTGTGTGCAGATAACCACTCTCTCATCTCTAGTAACCCAATACAGCCCCATTCGAGAAGACGCTTGGGTCCCAATGGTGATGTCATCTTTGACACACAACACGAGCAAAACATGACGGACTCCATGGAGATGAACCAAGCGGCTTTAACACAATTACATAGAAGAACAGATCGAAATACACTGAAAAATAGAGTGGACCTTTATGTTTGGAAGTATGACTGCAAGACAGATCACACCCCAGTCAACGATATGGTATCTGGTGACCTCTTACCCCACTGTGCAACTCAACCATCGTTCAGGTTCTAACGGAACAAATCTAGAGCTCTCCAAGGCACTTTTCAATGCCCTGGATCATCACAGCGCTAGCCGACCGTCTGCAAGTCTAGAACCCAGTGTCACCTACAATTGAACCAACGATGGAAAATGTTTGATGAATCTATTATTATAAAAAAACTGCACAATATCTAGATAATAATTTTAACAGTGGATTTCGACGCTTCAGCACCTGTGGTTTTATCATCAATCACAGCGGAACTGCTGTTCCTCCGATGTGCTTTGAGCAATCACAAAAAGAGAGGAATGGCGTGCATATTTAATTTCATTCTCCACTGGTTCACACAGAAGGAAACCTGCCGCTGTTCAACAAGATTCCTTCTGACAAAAAGTCTCTATTACAACTGAGTCAGCGACACGGATGAGGGGAAAATATGTCATATTAATAATAACGTCATGACAAACGTACCATAAGTACTTCAGACGCTTGCTTAACACAACCCAAGGCCTCCAGTGAAAGAAGTAACTATCAGGGCGGACTTTGAGCCCTATCAGGAGACCAAGAGAGGGGCAATGGCCTTTGTTGATGCTGGAACTTAATATGCCTCTCCAGGGTTTTCTTTTACAAATGGTCTTACAATTGTTCTCCTATGTAACCCAAAGTTCTTTTTGCAGGTGGCAAAGCGTTTTTGGATCCTGTGTCAGATTTCAACAACCCAGCACTCTAACTAACCTGTGATTTAGAGTCGTTCATGACTTCACACTTTACACATCATGGTTATAACAGTATTGTGATCATGAGCGAGCAACGTTATCATTAGAACAACAGAAGAAGAAACAGCGGATGTCCACCAAAGATGGAGATTGAGCTACGATGTTTTAAATACACAAAAACCCAGTCAAATCTGTGTTACTCTGGGCGTTGACTTTTATTTTACAATAGACTTTTTAATTGCAATGCATCACACGAAACAATTGCAATATTTCACAACAAATATCGAATTGTGACCCTTGTGTCATGATGTGTATGGTACAATCAGATTGGTGCCAAATCCCATTCCCCACCAAAAGCGCCAGAGATTGCCCTACAGGGAGAAAACTATAAAAGATGAGCTCATTCAAGCCATGTCTTTGTGAATGGATGAACAGCTGTTTGACCCCTCCCTTCTGAAAGAAGACACCAACTCATCACAGTCCATCCAATAGTGCGATAATAACAAGTTTATTATCACCGAATCGGATGTATTGGTGATCTGTTGGTATCTTCTTGCAAAAGAGCGGGTCAAACAGATCAACGATCCATCCAATACACTGAAAATAACAAGCTTATGTTCGTTTTTCCCCCAAAAAAAATCCAATGCATGTATAAAACATTTAGGGACATTTAGGGACACTGTCAACAAGTTGCATTTGACCCAAATTCAAATTAAGAAAAAGTGAGATGTAATGTAAAACAGGAAAATCCGAATTTATTACATATTCTATCGTGTATCGTGATGCATATCGTATCACTAGAGATCCATGCCGATGTACAACTCTATTACTGGCGGATCATAAATAATGATGCACTAGTATTCGTGCAATTCATCCTTCTGCTGATTAGGGATCAAACACGGCCTGATTAACGTGACCAACTTTCGGGTTCCCAGTCAGAGAAGCAGTCTCAACAAGTTGACTGATACTCTGGCACTAAACAGACCTAGAACCCTCCCTGAGGTTGTCAGACTGGAGCGCATACTCAGCCTGACTAATGCATCCCGGCGTGCTGCATCGCTCTCATAGTTACTTGCCTCTACCTCTGCTGCCTTGTGTGGCTGCAATCCATCACCCAGTCAGAGACCCACACAACACACCCATCGATTTTTGCTCTTGTTTACATATTCACACATATGCAATTAGGGGGGGGGGGGTGAGCCCTACTCCGATAAATGTACCTTATCCAAAGGTTGCCAGTAGGCAAGACTGATAAATCTGACATAAAGATGAAGGCGGGGGGGAGAGAACTGTATACAGCTTCCGCCAGTATGTTCTGGATCACTAAAGGGGCCTCACAGCGTTAAGACACATAGATCTTGTTTGTGTTTGGTTGGACTTATACTGCTATAGTGCCCTTGTAAAATAGACACAAATTATCTCATCAATGTTGTCATTTCAATAACTGCATTAAACGATAGATTATTGAGTTGTATGTCCTTATTTGTTAACACTTCGATCAGTGTCTAATAATTGTAAATGAGCATTTGGACAAAACAGTGATACATGTTGGAGGCGGGCAGCACATCTGAATTCTGACTTGTGCTTCTTGATTCCTGATGGTCAGAAGGTATATGTGTGTACCATGCTGCCCCCCACAGGGCAACTCAAGAATGCACCTACATAGCCAGAGGAGAACAGAGCGTCGGACTAGCGACGCCAAGTATGTTAACTTAACCCTTACCCCACTGTCACTCTTTACATTGTAGCAAATTCTCTGAAACATACAAGCACTCCTTAGCAAACACATTCATGAGATCTGGGTTAAATGCAGTTTCATGCTTGACTACTTGTCAACCTAGGATACTATGTCTTGTCAAATTTGCAACATAACATCACTGCAAAGTCTGCCATTCGCTTTCAATGTGGGTATTGATGAGCCTGCACACACGATAATGCCCCTCTTTATTCAAGGATGATGCCATTACCCATACCGCTGAGATGACCCCTTTTAGGATTTAAATTAGTCTGTATTAATTCCCCTAAGGCAGTGCACTCTACCGGTTTTCCAATGAAAGGATTGGTTATCAGACGTCTTTCATTATCTCCATGTAATACATGTTGAAATACTGGTTCGCCCAATGTATTTGTATATTTGCATGTGCAAATATTGATGAAGAAGAATGGGGAAGAGAACATAATACATGACTACTAAGTTAAGTTCAGCTGCAAAATATTTTTCAGAATAAGACACACTTTCACAATTGAGTTAAAGAAAACAAAGTTGTTATTTTTTTACTCAATTATGATACATGCCGAATTGCTCTGAAGCTAAAGATATTGCATAAAGATACCAAACATGAGGAAACTGGGACTGTTTGTGGGTTCCTGCTTTAGTTGTTTCATGCAGCAAGAGTGTCAACTCCAAAAAAAATGATATAATTTTACATACGATGGTCATGGTAGGCTATATTAATACTGCAAATAATTATTCCTGAGTAATTCAAGAATATCCAGCATTCACTAAATATGTGATGGTAAGCGCAGTGAGGAATCCTGTGCGCTCAAGTCGGTATACAGCTCATTGACGACAAACTTGAAGAGGAAACGTGACTATTATAACAAATTAAGGCTGTACGTGTGTCTCCATGAAGTCTCTCCGAAATCCAAATTTCCCTTTAGCACAGGATGAGTTAAATTTAACGAAGCTCTTACACAGGCATCGCACAAGAGTGTGACAGACATCGACAAGAGAATAATGCCTTCATTTGAATCACATTCGACGCTGACAGCAACTTGTCAAGAGTTAGACACATCTAACTCTTTGACACTTGGCGCGTGGTCAAAGCTTTACATGTAAATCATCGGCGCTTTAATAAGCACGCGTAAAAGGTGCAATCTTTGGCGCAAGGAAAATAAGGCAAGTTGGAAACTATTGGGCAAACGCATGATAGCGTTCAACCAGAACCCGTGTACATACACACACACACACACACACACACACACACACACACACACACACACACACACACACACACACACACACACACACACACACACACACACACACACACACACAGCCACATTAGCCAGCCACACACGTATTTCTTACCTCTAAAAACTTCGGATCGAACGGACAGCAGAAGGGTTATTGCAGCAAACAAGCAATTGACAACTTTATCCATGTCGACACCTCCGCCGTAGCGTTAACCCCCTAAAAGAGGGGTTAACCAACAACTCTTTCGTCCTGCAAGTTGAAATTCTGAGCGATACTTTCTAATTAACGTGTTATATATTTAGGGCAGAGTCTATCCTGCCCTCCTAGTCTATTCCTGTGTGACAATGGTCTGCTCTGTCCTCGACACGCCGCTCCTTGCCGACTTGCTCCAGACTTGAGGAGGGATCTCTGAGTGAGTCCTGATTCCTGAATTACGCGGGGATTGAGTGGTCCAGCTCCGCGAGCCTCGAGTACATATGTGTGCGCGCGCGCTCCGTCTCTCCAGTAGAGGGGGCCTGCGAGCTCTTTTTGGCGCGAGGCTGGCACGAGCCAGAACTGAGTTGGCCATTAACTCCAACCAGCAAGGTATAGCCCCTCCTCCTACATTAATGATATAATGATAGTTTGTTAGTTTAACATTATATTTAATGTCACCATAATTGTGACTAACTTCACCATAAATGTATATCTGTATGTAATATGTATATCTATCTATCTATCTATCTATCTATCTATCTATCTATCTATCTATCTATCTATCTATCTATCTATCTATCTATCTATCTATCTATCTATCTATCTATCTATCTGTATCTGTCTGTCTGTCTGTCTGTCTGTCTGTCTGTCTGTCTGTCTGTCTGTCTGTCTGTCTGTCTGTCTGTCTGTCTGTCTGTCTGTCTGTCTGTCTGTCTCTCTCTCTCTATATGTATATATCTGTCTAGCTGTCTAGCTATCTTTCTATCTATCTTTCATTCTATCTATCACATTAATGTCGACATTTGTTTACAGACAAATATGAACTTCACCTTGCATCTTATCTAATCAAACCTTTGCTTTAGAGTTAACGTGTGTATATCCCTCAATGCTTCATCTGCTTAATCTAAATTCCCCTTGTGTGTCCTCTTTGATCAAATTTGTGCATTGATCCCATTAAAGGACTGGGTTGACATTCAGGAGCTCTTCATTAGTTGACCCAGCATATCACTGATTCAGACTCTATACTTATTGAACATGCTTTTATTTTTTTATGGTTTAATTACGGCACGTGACTTTTCTATATATATATGCTAATATAAATGTGACATTAAAGTATACCAAAGACCTTGTACATACAAACAATGGATTTTTCATAGCCCTTAGAAGTGTGTCACAAAATGCAAATGAATGACAATGTCAGACAATGTCAGTGTGTTATTGTTGGATGCTTGAACGCCGGTATGCATAAAACAGTCAGCAGTATATGACAACTATGTGGAAGCTTCCATCCCCAATTAAAATGACGTGTTATTGACACAGCACTACTTTTAGATTCAGGATCACCTCTTGTCAACAATAAGCAGATATTATCCGGTTGTTCTTGTTGTCACTCTAATTGCATGCGTGAATGTGTGCGTTCTGTTGTTTCTAGATAAGGAGTGGCAAAGAGGTTGGACCGGTCGTCCATGAACAGGCGGTAAAACATAGCATTTTGTCTTTGACAAACATATCCTAGGCCTAATGATAAGGTCCAACTTGAATCTAAAAATACAATGTGGTTGAAAGCAACAATGCATAACTGAATAGCTATGCATTGTCTACAGTTGTGGACTCTTAGATCTGCAAAGAAACTTCATCCTTACTGATGAGAACCGTATGACTGATAGAAAGTTGTATGTTACTTTAATCTAAATACTTTTTGTGATGAAGTTGCACTGGACCAGAAAGCATGAGTGAATTTTTAGGCAGTGACAAGTGAAAACCATACATCCAAGAGAGAAGACACTCATTCACAATGCTACCAGGCATGGCGCGCCGATTTGTAAAAATAACGCATTGTAGTAATTGTAATAAGTGGCACTATCACGCTGTTTGCCAATAAGTGTCATTCATCTCTCTCTAGCCGCGTGCTGCTTCCTTGCGGGACCAAACAAATGGCGCTACCGAAATTACCCTCGCACAGATTGACTTATTAAACCTCTCGCGGTGTGGCTGCCAAAAAACAGTGTTTTTTTCTGGCTGTTTTTGTTCTACTGTGTTTATCGAGCACTTTTGATTGTCAACGGCTCAATGGGAGATTGATTAGCAGACTATATTCAGTAAAGTTAGCGACTGCCACCGAAGCGTCTTTCTCTCTCTACGCACGTTTATGGCTGTGAAACAAGAGTGCTTGTAGCGGCGCGTGTTGCTCTGCTTGTTCCATCTCGAACGAGGCCTCATTAGAAAGCAACACTGTTCGCACGGTTATATGCCCCCACAGGAAACACAACAAGTAAACAGCATTGACAAATAGGCCCTCGGTTGAGCTTTTCATCTGGACACTCCCACACTCGAGTCTAGACTGTCTGCTAGATGTCCATCCCTAGTGAATAGCGGTCCGTGCCGTGAAACAGGTCAACTTCTTGCACACATAATAAGTAATATATGGTTTTAATTAATTCGCACGGTGCATAATGGGGTTGTTGACAACACAGAATGTGCTGTACTCTATTTTAATTGGTCCCCGAATATCATTCTGAAGCTTAAATTAGCATGTGTGCTGTAATGTAGATGACCTCGAGTCAACTGACTTGAACTGATGCAATGTTTTTTCACGCCTGACACACGATGCCTGCTTTGAAAAGAGACCCATCCAACATGTGGAGAAACTAGATGATGCATTCATTACTTTAAGTAATATTCAAATTTGCCACCAGATGTCGTGGTTTTGTATTTCTTTTTATTGAGTCTTAATATTTTTACATAAAAAATCTGGCAGGTGTATTTTTTCTAAAAGTATCAATACAGAGGAAACATATATTGAAAAGCTTAGAAGTGCTATCACGAAGTTGTGTATCATCTAAGATGTTAAAGTTCAAATATACAGTAGTGGGCTATTTGTCCAACTCAATGTCTGTAATGTTAAATTTTTCTGTAATTGTTCATTCTCAAATAAAGTGATATCCATTTAAACAGTTCTTTAATTCGATTCATTTTTATTGCGCCAAGGTGGTTTGCTGTGGTCTTTCCAGAAAAACATTATTGCAACTATACAATTCCACCATGGGGAGGTATAAAATGTAATCCAACACATTTAATAGAGACATTCATACCTTAACAATTTGATGTTGAGAGCTTAAAGTAATTGAATTTTATTTTTCTCAGACATTGCATTGTGTGGGTCCCATGGCGAAGGCATCTGAGAATCTTCCGGTATTGCGGCAATCTGGTGGAGTGTAACATTCAATCACAGACTATATGGTCTTGCTTTGTCGCTGGTCATAATCCCACCCCCCACACCAACACACAAACAGACACACGCACACACACACACACACACACACACACACACACACACACACACACACACACACACACACACACACACACACACACACACACACACACACACACACACACACACACAACCTCTGTTCATTCCACAGACTTGGCACAGTTGTTCTTTTTGATCCCCTTCTGCGACAAGGAGGGGATCAGCTGGAGAGTGTAACTGAACCCCAGTGGTGCATCTCGGTCTTCCATGGTGGGCGTCAACAATAATGTTCATCCAGCAAGGTATCCATGTCTAAATCCTTTACCTGGGAAATTAAAAGTTCCCCCCAGTGTCCTTGGTGGTGGCTTTAACCACTTTACCCAGAAGGAATTTATAGTTTGGTAAACCAATATGACCGACGGTTGATTTCATATTCCTCAGGCACAAAGCCAGAGAACATCATCTCCCTCGTCTTACTCCAAAACCGAGGAGGTGTGAGATCAGGCGTCCCCATAAAACCTCTTCTGGCACGGTGTGAGTGTGCAGTAACGTTTATCTGGGCCGCAGTGTCTCCAAGGTTTATCCCGTCAGATGGGCCCCCATGGCATCAGAGCACTGCACAGCATGTGTACCACCTGCTCTGAGTCAGTAAGGGAAGACCATGATCATAATTACACCACGCATACACAAACACCCACAAACACGCACACAGAGTGATCAACTTACACACACTAGCACACACACCAACACACACTGATAAAGTCACCCACACTGGCACACCACACACACACACACACACGCACACAAACACACACACACACACACACACACACACTGATAAAGTCACCCACACTGGCACAACACACACACACACGCACACACACACACACACACACACACACACACACACACACACACACACACACACACACACACTGATAAAGTCACCAACACTACCACAACACACACACTGATAAAGTCACCAACACTACCACAACACACACACACACACACACACACATACACACACACACTGATAAACTCACTGACACTACCACAACACACACACACACACACACAAGCACCACACACTCCCGCCCACACACACATGTTCCCATGGCTGCCTGGGTCCCATCAAGAGGGTTTGAGGTAGTTATACAAGGCACTGAGGCCTCCTTGCAGCACTTCCTTAATGGGCTTGACCAGGGGGTTGTGGATGATGTGCAGACCCTTATCAAGTGGGTGGCAGGCCAGCTTCCTCAGCCCGCTCATCAGGTACATCTCCCCGGGCACGCTCTGCAGGTCGTTGAAGTCCACGTTGAGGAGCTCCAAGGACTCCAGGAAGCACAGGGTCTTTGGCAGCGAGTGGAGGCTGTTCCCCTCCACGATGAGGATCTTCAGGTTGACCAGGTCCTGGATCTGGTCGGCGATGACCTCAAGCCGGTTGCAGGCCAGGTGGAGGAAGACCAGGCCCTTCATGCTGTAGACGCAGGTGGGGATGTGGGCCATGCGGTTGTTGCTCAGGTTCAGCTTGGTCAGGTTGCGCATGGAGGCCAAGCTCTCCGGCAGCGCCGTGATCCGGTTGTCGGCCAGGCTGAGCACCTCCAGGCTGCTGCAGGAGCCCAGCTCCTCCGGCACCTCGCTCAGGCAGTTGCGGTAGGCGAAGAGCACCCGCAGCTTCTTCAGCTGGCCGATCTCGGGTGGCAGGCTGGCCAGGTTGTTGCCCCACAGGTTGAGCACCACCAGGTTGTCCATGCCGCCCAGCGCGGGGGGCAGGCTCCGCAGGCAGTTGATGGACAGGTTGAGCTTCTCCAGCTCCCGCAGCTCCCAGAGCTCCATGGGGGGGTCGTCCAGCCCCCGCATGGCCAGGCTCAGGGTGCAGTAGCCGAAGCGCACCGTGGTCTGCTTGCGGAACCTCTCGGCGGCCGAGGACAGTCCTCCGCCGTTGCTCCCGTTGTGGTCGTCCCTCACGCTCGCGCTCCTCCGGCCGTGGCTTGTGCTCACCTCGCTCAGCTCCTCTTTGGAGAAACTGCGGGAATGACGCCCGCCCATGGCTTGTCCAAAGGTGAGAGAGCGTCTACTGAAATAAGTTGGCAGCTGTTGGTCAATGGCCGGCACTCAGAGCACCGAGTGATTTCGCTGATGGTAATGGCTGCCTATTGCTCTCTGGGGATCGGGATCGAGGCCTGGTGGTCGGCATGGCAATGCCAATGTTGGGTTGTTATCCGGGCGTTGCTGTCAGGCTGTTTTGGCAGCGGTTTCTCTGGTGTTCTGCTCTCGGTGTGAGAGAGTGCTGTTACAGTCGCGCTGTAACAGAGCGCTGCTCGGGGAATGAAGTCTGGGTCCCCCAACCGAGTGCCTGCCCTACTGGGTTTCACTCTGCAGCTGGTCCTGTCACTTCCCGGTGGGACCGAAAGTCATAGCCATTGTCCAAGCCCAACCCCGCCCCCCCACACCCCCCACACCCCCGATCCAGCCCCCAGTGTCCAATCAGAGGACAGGGGATAGAGCCTGGCTTAGACTCAATCACTTGATGTCACAGCTATGATCTCACAACCCTAAGACCTCCACACTCAAATACACCAACACACGCACACGCCCACACACTCACACACATACACACACACACACACACACACACACACACACACACACACACACACACACACACACACACACACACACACACACACACACACACACACACACACACACACACACACACACACACACACAGATACATATTCAAAAACACACACACACAAACACACACACGTGGATATACGTACATGTACACACAACACATGAGTGCACAGAGCCACACATAGGAAATCGTATACAGCACACACACATGCACACAAAAACACACACACAATTACACAAGTATATACACACACGCACATACACACACACTAACACTCTAGGAACTTGAAACATGAAGCAAGAAAGATATAGATAACTCTTGCATCATAGTTAGTATATTAAAAGCATGTCAACATCCCGAATTTACTGGATAATTGACATACCAATGAACTTGTGTGTTTGTGTTACCATAACCTTATATCCATGTGTACGTGCATGTGAGTTTTGACGTGTGTGTGTGTGTGTGTGTGTGTGTGTGTGTGTGTGTGTGTGTGTGTGTGTGTGTGTGTGTGTGTGTGTGTGTGTGTGTGTGTGTGTGTGTGTGTGAGTCAGGTGAATGTCCTCCTCGCACTACCGGAAAAACTGGCACCGAGCCTCGACTTCAGCAAAATATTAAATTGCTTTTTATAAAGCGGTTCTCAGAGGTGCTTGGGAAATTGCACATACATGGATCTGGTGGCGGTCAATGCCAAGCACTACAGGTCACTCATCATGGCCGCCCGGTGTAGCTGGCCTCACTATTTCATCCGCTGTGCGAATAACGAATAATATAAACCCACAGTGTTATTTAAAATGTTTAACAGTGTTTAAAGGCTGCCTATAAAACTTACTGACCTCACTACTTGGCCGAATCATGTCTAAGGTTAATCTGTTGTGCTAAATAAGAATGAGCAGTACCTATAAATGGAGTCTCCCTGAACGGACTCGACACGTGTCAGGATATTTCTATGTAGTGTTATTTTTTTGGTCATGTTAAATGTCATGACATTTCAGTCTTATCCGTATGCATGCTGCGAGGCTTGCAGGTTGTTGATGAGTTATCCCCTCATCCTCGGGTCACTTACGTGGTGACCTTTGTATTTTATTAGTCATGACACTTGACTTGAAGTACAGGGCTTTATCCAGGATTATCACGTTGAACCATGCGCCGTAAATAACAAAAACGAATCCTCACAGGAACCGAGCTGCGTACGTCACATGGAGGACTTTTATAAGTGTCATCACTCTGTTAATAACATGAATCATCTCCCTCAAATTACAGAAGATTTCCTCTTGGGGAGGGGGACTGGGGGTGGGTTTATTGCAAATGTAAATTTTATATAATTACATTACAAAAAAGTCACATAGGTTTCTTTTCAGTAATGTTGTAATATTTCCTGGCTGTTTATTTCCTATAGATTTTACATTGTATTTGCGTTTGCGACACATACCCAATCATTTTGTTAGGCAGTTGTTGAAGCACAACTGAAACTTTATGAGCCAAAATCAGATACTGTATTGGCATATTTATGTAAAATTCAGTTTGATTGATGCTATAATTGGTTGTTATAATGAGAAGCACTTGTGACATTACAACTGCCTCTGATTTATACTGCCTCAGTTCACATGTGATTTAGTTTCTTCAAAGAAACCCAGCGATTTACAACTACCAGTACTGATTTTGGTTTGATAACATCCCACACAGTAAGGTCTATTCCAACACCATCCACCCACTTAACAGCATATCCAACGGTGCAGTCAGGCCTGCTCTGCTGCATCAGTGCCATGTTCCACATCTGTTGAATTTAAGATTGGCTACTGTACAGTTGCTCATGGCTAGAGCGCCGATGGCAACTTCAAGCAGATGCTTGTTCATGTCTCCAGTCATATTTAAATAGGTGGTAATCCATCCATATCAAAGCAATCTATAAAACCATGTTTATGACATGGTTCAGTATGTTTGTATATGTCTCTAGCGACATGTCAATGCATGTGGATCTTTGTGTGTGTGCACGCACGTGTGTGGGTGTGTGTGTTTGTGTGTGTGTGTGTGTGTGTGTGTGTGTGTGTGTGTGTGTGTGTGTGTGTGTGTGCATGCGTGCGTGCGTGCATGTGCGTATGTGTGCCTGCGTGTGTTCATGTGTATGTGTGCGTGTGTGTGCCTATAGGAATATGTTGAAATGTCTCCATGCCCGATTGCCTGTGTTCGTACGTGGGTTTGTCATGCCTGATTTCAAAAGCAGCAGGTTGGCTACACCCTGCCATAGACTATTTACATGAGAGATGACACCTTGGCTGCCACTAGTTGAGCCCCCTCCCAAACCATGGAATGAGACACGAGTCTTTGAACACCAAGTGCTGTCAGATATGGTCTCAGCTGGGCCGATTCACATCACTGACGCAAAGGGGACGACTGCACTTGTGATGGGGAAGCTAGTTAAAGATGCGTGGGATGGACGGACGGAACGATGGGTGTGTGGATGGATGGACAGACAGATGGATTGACAGACTGATTGATGGATGACACAACACGGTATAGACTGCTAGTATCTTTTTCAATAATACTAGCAGACTAATGTATGGACGATGAATAACACAACACGGTACAGACTATTAGTATCTTTTAAGATGTACTAGCCGACTGATGTATGCACTCTGTATGGCACAAAAGTGTATAGGCAAGGCAAGGCAAGGCAACTTTATTTATATAGCACTTTTCATACGCAAGGCAGACTCAAAGTGCTTCACATATAAACATTGTCATACAATAAAATAAAATAATAGATAAGTAAAAGAAAACATATGCAAAGAAATAAGTAAAATAGAAAGTGCAATGTATTTAAGATCAGATCAACAGTCTCTCTGGTACCCGCCTCCAACCCGACCTAAAGGAACTTGGTACTTTCTCTGGGTCTCCAACCCGGATTCTAGTAACTCTAACCACGAACCCATGGCCTTATTCTGGGACTCCAACCCAGACAGACGTCGGGACTCTAACCCAGACAGAACTCAGGTCTTTCTCTGGGACTCCAACCCAACCTAAGGAACATGGTCCTTTCTCTGGGACTCCAACCCAGATTCTAGGACTCTAACCCAGACAGAAATTGGGTCTCAAACCCTTATCCTTTCTCTTTGGTATCAGATCATGTATCTTTCTGGTAAAAATAGAAAATAAAGGGAAAGTTAAAAAGGCATTTTAGTAAAATAAATTCAAAGTTAATGGATGGATGATGAATAACATAACAAGGTATAGACTGCTAGTATCATTTAAAAAGAAGCTGGACAGGCCGACTGACACACATGCATATTTAAATACCTCCAGTCTGTCAGTTTGGCTTGACGGTGAGGGAGATGGATGGATAACAATAGGCGATGGAGAAGGAGAATAATTTACAAAGAGAGAGAGAGCGAGCCCGGGGACAGGCAGGCAGCAGTGATGTGCCCGGCAGTGGATGCTCATTTCGGCGGCATATCGATGTCATCACGCCCTGCCTGCCTCCCACCATAACGCAGTGCCACACGCCACTTGCTTTCCTTTAACCATCGGAAACAGATGCACGGCCACAGCTTGAGGTGTCAATCAGCAGGAAATGGGGTTTCACTGCTCCTCTGCCGTTCACACAACACCTCCAATGCAGAGTCACATTAGCACCTAATGAGGATATGATTAATAGACTGTGTGAAAAGAGGCCTCCTACAGTCCTGAGGGGGGGGGGGGGGGGACAGAAAATGATGTAATTTAAGGGGAGCTAATCTGGCTGTATGGGTCCGTAATTCCTAGCTGAGACACCTTTGGAGGCTCAGAAGTTGAAGTTGTACACCTTTATTACTTGTTCATTAGGCCCCGGGCCACGCAGGCGAAGACTGATCATCTCATTGGGACAACCGCTGCCCGAAAGGGCCCTATACAGCACTCTGTCCCGTTCCATGGGCCAGTGGCCCCTGGCCAGGGACCGACACTCTCCAGAGAGTGTCTTAGTCGTGTGTGCCTCAGAGATATCCTCATGGACTGTATAGCCATGCCCTGCTGAAGAATATCTTCCATTCTTCAGACCCCGCGATGTCTCTCCCGAGCATGATCACAGCTGTAGAAATCAAGACAAGAAATGTGCATTTCGGGGAACCCGAAGCAAGTCAGCTGCAGGGGGAATAGAGAGGGAGAGAGAGAGAGAGAGAGAGAGAGAGAGAGAGAGAGAGAGAAAGAGAGACATAGGAGGAGAGTGAGGAAGAGGGAGAGTGACACAGAAAGAGAGAGAGAGAGAGAGAGAGAGAGAGAGAGAGAGAGAGAGAGAGAGAGAGAGAGAGAGAGAGAGAGAGAGAGAGATTAAGAGAGAGAGAGAGAGAGAGAGAGAGAGAGAGAGAGAGAGAGAGAGATAGGGAGAGTGAGAGTGACACAGAAAGAATGAGAGAGAGAGAGAGAGAGAGAGAGAGAGAGAGAGAGAGAGAGAGAGAGAGAGAGAGACATAGAAGGAGAGTGAGGAAGAGGGAGAGTGACACAGAAAGAGAGAGGGAGAGTGAGCAGAAGTGGATGGCCACCACCTTCGCTGCGAGTCTTCTATTATTCAGCAGGTGCAGTTGTTAATATTCTCACCATTGGACTGATTTTGAACTTCCATGTCAATGGGAGCCACTTTAGCCAGCTCCACTTTTCGGCTAATAGTGTTAAGCGTCATCCCAAGGCACGAAAGCTATAGGCAGAAGAAATGTGTAGAGAAAAGTGCTCCCAATGTATTGTAGGTACTGCGAGTGTACTATGCTAATGTAGGCTATATCTATAAATAGAAACTGTATAAGAGAGGATACAAGAGGCTCAAACACATTTCTAGTTTGGATTCCATGTATTATTTGCCTTTTGGACATTTCAGAAAACGAAAAGATCTTCTGAGCTATGCAAATGAGCCACGTGGAAGTGTGAGGGAGTTCTGCTCTCAAGGCAAGAACACCAGGGCCAAGAACATCTTCAGTTCAATGTTCCCGGTGTTTATTTATTTTGTGAGTTTGACGAACACCGTTTCGCCACCGGCTGATTGTGCAAAATTGTCACCGTGGAAATCGCACCACTGGGAGAAGATCGAGCGTATCCAGAGCCCACACGGAGATCTGTCAGT
This sequence comes from Gadus chalcogrammus, assembly GCF_026213295.1. Taxonomy (NCBI): domain Eukaryota; kingdom Metazoa; phylum Chordata; class Actinopteri; order Gadiformes; family Gadidae; genus Gadus; species Gadus chalcogrammus. The sequence continues at coordinate 9,250,725 of NC_079419.1, read as the reverse complement.
GGTGGGGGCGTGAAAATAGCAGCCGCAGTAGCAGTGGGAGAAGTAGCGGTGGTGCTTTTTAACTTCTCTGAGCATTGGAAAGTGTAGTCCTCCTTCCCTGTGCTTCTACCAACCCATCTGTAAGTAAAAACACACCACTGTGTCCACCCCCGTCGGCCACGTATGCGGCAGTTACCTTGAGCTCGGTCTGCGGTACCGTTAACCCCCTTTGTTCGCCTGAGGATAAACTGGGACAATATGATTTACAGACGATGATAAAGGTGCTCAGTGGAGAGCCGGTATCCAGGTTAACTGTGCCGCATAAGAGACCCCTTGTCTAACCATGGTTGGAATCAAGCGGGGGGTGCGGTGGGGGTGTGGTGGGAACCTACAGAGTGACCGGACCCGTTCTTGCTCGGCTTTGCTGAGGCAGCATTCGGGGAGAAGCCAATTGTAGCCGTGACAACAACAAGCCGGGTGATGAAGTACCTCCGAAGATCTTATCTGGGTTCCACCTGCACGCTTTGAGGGCTATTGATGCCCCGTTGCTTAACATTCATGTAATGGAACGTAATTAGCGGTGAACTGGGAAGACTATTCGAACAGCGGTGTGTGAGGATAAACACTGTCTGAGGCTACTCCGGGACTAGAGCTGCCATGGAGAACACGCGGTTAAACACAGACATAAACACGCTGCAGGCTGTGCTATGGGACCTTTGAGAGGCTGTCTGCCAGGCAGGTCTGAACCTGCTTAGGACCTGGGGGTCTTGTTGGGATTCTTCCTTTTGACACCAAGCTGTCAAAAGCAAGACAGATATCCTGGCGGATACTCCCTGATTGGTGGAGAATGTTGACCCTGACCTCACCGGGTACTGAGTGTTCGGTAGACTCTGGGTTGCCTAGGATCGACAAGGGAGCTTGGAGGAGGTTGGAGATGGATGGGAGCCGGACTCGAAGATTACCAAATTTTTTAACTGTCAGTGTGAAATAGCAAAGTTTGTTCAATTCAGCAACAAAAAAGGAAACCTGTCAGGCTTGGAGAGTTAGTCATTTACTTTTTATTTCCATTATTTATAATATGCTGGAACAATGTAATATAGCAAGCAAAACAAGAAGATAGTTAAACTCAGCGAATGAATAAAAAATTACATTTTCATTTTTTGAGTAGTCCTAAATAACAAATAACATGCAATAAAAAACGAATGAGACACATTAATCTATTTTCCCCTTGATAGTGAATTGATATGTTTGAACAGGATCTCCTTTACTTTGATGGAATTAATAATGTTCCCTGTGCTTCGACCACTTACCTTAAAGTAGGCCACTCTCCAGCCTACCTTTGCTACATTAATCTTTCATGTGGCTCTGCATCGGTTTTTCTATCGTGACAGCAGGAAGGAGTGGGAGCTCCATGATCTGTGGGAATCTGGACGCAGGCCAAAACCCACATGACAAACCCAAAACCCCAAACATCAAAAAAGGCTGAATTTCATTTGGTTGCGAGATGAGCAGCGATTTGAATGATCGCTGTGCTTTTTTTTTTTTCACCCTCCCCAGTTACAATAAAGGGCAGATGAGGGCATGGCACCCACAGATCAAAGCTGCCCCGAGAGCAAGTTCCACTGAGTCAAATCTGCATTTTCACTTCCCTGAGAGAGTTCCATGAGCTGTTGGCCCAGACAGGTGCCCGCAGGTGGCATGGCTCCAGCTGGGATACGGCTGAGGAGTCCTGTTCCACCGGCATCCAGCGTGGCATACTAACCAAGCCAGAGGTGCTTCCACACGGAAAGGTTTGAAAGAGAGAGACCTGAGCCGGTGCCAGATAAGCCAGGGCTAGAGGGAGACACAGGCTCCCAGCTGCACGGGCTGATGAATGCTGCTAAAGGCCACAACACCGGAGAGTTAGAGACAGAGAGATGACGACTGACGGGGGTATTTAGGGATGCCCTCACATCTGAGGGGCGTCGGTAGGGACGCCATCTCAATGGTTTGACGCCTGCTGGGCTACTGGGGGACTTTAGCCCAGCGCTCTTGTCACAAACTGAGGCGAGGGCGTGTGCGGGCGTACAAACATGCACGCAAACACAATGAAACACATTCATGCGCACACACATGGGCATGGGCACACGCTTACCAATGCACACGCACACACACACACACACACACACACACACACACACACACACACACACACACACACACACACACACACACACATATCCATCCACAAATCCACATACAAACAAACACACACACATGCAACGGACATACACTTCATTTATATCCATTACCGACGATGGGCCGAAAACTTCTGAAATGAAGGATTTGGGGTGATTTTTCCATGCCATGGGGAGGAGGCAGAGAAAGGCCAGTGTTCCAGAAGGGGAATGTGTTATTTCTCTCAGGCCCTTTATTGAAGTGTAACAATCTTGTCAGACACCTGTTCTGGCATGAGTTATCTACTGTTATACTACACCAGACGATGACTAGACCACTGCTGTTGTGAGCCATACTTGGTCCATAATCTCCAGTGTAGGAACATGTGTTTCAATGTACATATTTTATCTGTCTGTTTTTTTAAGACTTGTGACACATGACATATGGTAACCATATGGGGTTAAGACATAGAGGGGTTCATGTGTCATTTGTGGTGTGTGTGTGTGTGTGTATGTGTATTTGTGTGTGTGTGTGTTTGTGTGTGCATGTGTGTGTGTGTGTGTGTGTGTAGGTGTATTTGGGTGTGTGTGTGCATGTGTGTGTCTGTGTCTTTGTGTGTGTATGTGTGTGTGTTTTTGTCAAACGGCCATACATTTAAGTGATGTGTATGTGCTTGGTCAGTTACATAATTGTGCGATGTTATGTTGAATAATTGAAAGCAACCGTCAACCGTTTCACTCTAGGTTTTTTGACACCATGTGTCACGCAAAACAAGCCATTTACTGCTGACACCATGGCTTCCATGGTCGCCAGTTCCGAGAAGTGTTTGTGAAAGCAAAACAGCTTGCCGTTACTGTCACAGTGTTAGACATTTCTGTGATTAAGTAGTATTGGGCCAAGAAAGGGCTGGGAATGACTTTACTGGTCATAGGGGAATGGAAAAGTGCACACACACCCAACCCTCAGGGTTATTTTAGACGTATCGAAAAATACTAATTATGAAAGTTTTGTGGAGTTTCAACATGAAAGATTTTCATGTACTTTTTATTGCTGAAAGGTGACTTTACAAATCCTAAGTAATCACTCCTGGATTCTGGTGTTGAGTGGAGTCTTCACTCCTAGTGTTATGAGCACCCCCCATCCCGGTCATCTACTCAAACATGCTGAAAGGAATGTCGACGCCTGCTTGTAGGCTTATCCACTAATTGCAGTCTGAGTGTCTCAGCTATTGTTGAATCATATCAGTTGTTCGGCTATGGAGCTATGTTAAGACCGAAGCACGGTTCCATATCCCTGCACATATTTAAGGATGGGTTAGGTTCTCCATCTATGCTATCGGTTATAAATGCCCATGAACATGTAGGTTTAAATTGTTGATGATTACTGAATAGACTATTCAATTAATTATATTGTTAAGATACAACACTGAAAACTGTTTAATATAAAATATGCTACTTATATTGATAAAGTAAATCGGATTTGATTATTCTTATCACATTAGGAGGATGATTATCGCAATGTTTTTGTTTTTTATATAGTCCTATGGAAATGTCCAAGAACGGCATAAGTGGCCCTGTGCTGACACCTACTGGTCATTAAAAGGTAAAGCAAGAGTCTGGTCTCGTGGTATAGAAATTGGTCAAGGCTACACTTAGTCATACGCACCGCAGCAGAATAGTCCTGTAGTAATGTCAAAGAAGATGACATTACTACAGGTGTTTATGTTCAGCCTATACGAATGAATGGCTACTAGAACCATCTATCTAAATTGATGCTTGTAGTCTATTTAGTGAATACATTTTGAAGCTTTTTTTTTTGGTCTATACAAATACTATTAGCATTCAACTATTTGGGACATTTTCCTGATGAGTAGGAGTAGGGTTCCCTGCTGACCTGAACATGTGAATGACATTACCGCCGTCCACCCAGAGCGTCATCGTGTCTGTCCCGGCCAATGGTTATTTTTGAATGCGGACGGCTCTCACTTGACAGCCAGCCAGCTTATCCAATCAGGGTTTTAAATTAAGTAAAATACCCGCCTTTCCCCCGCGTATGACCTATCAGAATAAAGTACTCATTACTAATTCATTACATTGCAAAGGGGAGTGACGCAGTTTTAATAGATCTATAGATAGGCTACCCCATGCTTTTTCTGGCCGAAAAAAATAATAAATTACGCCGTTGTCCAAACAAACATTTATCAGAATCACCGACAAGAATACGGATTTCGACTCCCATCGTGTGGGCTCTGCATGTCGAATCTCCTCAGTGCTTCTTGATTGTGTGGATGCCATTCCGGTTGGAGGTTGCGGAACACCCCGAGGACTAGATGCGATAACCTGAACGAGATATGCCGCAGCCGAAATCAAGAAAAATCGCCATCCTCGGGTACAGATCCGTAGGTGAGTATTAAACCATGATTAAACAGCATGGTGGATCCGGGAACACAGGTAGTAGACTACGGGTTGCGAGCCAGAGGCTGCTAGCATCGGGTACTAAAGCGCTTTTACGCCTCCTATAATAGATTTAAATTACAGGCAGGATGGTGGTAGTGGAGAGGTTTTGTCACGCGATGCCATGGAACAAATGAGAGCGCGCTCACCAGGTGAGACGTGGCCTTGTAGTCACGCTGGCACACAGAGGGCCTTGTGTGCCCGGATTTTATTGTGGATATCCTTAGCTTAGGTTGTGATGGAGAGTGTGTGTGACCCCAGATCTGTGGTTGCTAAAGTATCTACAGCTTCAATTGATCGATTACGTTTGAATCATGTTGTAGGAAATCATCATCAGTTCACCCATTATCGCTTTCAACGCGTTGAGTGTGCCCAAAGGCTGTTCCGTTTGACTCTTTAATCATACATCAAACCAAAATGAGCATGTGATCAGTGTGTTAATGTTGGCAAGATGGCACTCAGAATGACGGTAACGGAACGAGTGATGCGTGCTGGAAGTGGATGAAGACTACCACTGTATAATGGACTGTGACAGCATATCTCTACAGTTGTAGATGGTCCTTCATCAGGGGGTGTCCGTTTGAAATGAAATGGAAATAAATCTCTTTTTTTCTTCCATTTTCACAGGGAAGTCCTCTTTGACAATTCAGTTTGTTGAAGGACAGTTTGTTGACTCATATGACCCAACGATAGAAAACAGTAAGTGGGCGTTATTGATAGACCAATCAATAATACTGTAAAATGTATACTGTCAGGTGTAATTACAGACCCTTCGTATTATTAAACCAGATGCAATCTGATCCGATGTAACATGAGTTTGTGATGCCTATGTGTGATATTTGTATTCCTGACAAATCATACCATTTCTCTGGGAAAATAATTAGTGTATTTCTGTATGACATCTCAAAAACACATGGCAAGCATTCAACACAGGGGAATCTTACCATTATATTGAGGTATTTTTATTACGAATAACACATTGAACAGAATTGGAGCAGATCGATACGTGTTACTGTTTTTAGCACAGCCCCAGGCATTAAAGCCATAGTGTCTTTTTAGCCAACTTTCTAAAAATAAAAAGAGGCATTTTTCCTCCTGAGAATCGCCAAAAACTGTACACATATCAATTGGAAAAGAAGCATAATGCAATACAGCAATCACCTCCCTCTGTCTTGTACACACTCATCTAACACTCAACCTATTCATATCTCTCTCATAAATCAAATAGAATTGTGCAATAAAAAAGGCTTTAACAGCCAACCAGATTTGTTTGTGTGTCTGTGTGCGTACATGTGTGTTTGTGTGGGATTTGTTTCCGTCTCTATAAATAACCTGACTGTATGTTTAACACAAAGTGAAGTGTGAGTGTCCGCATAGAGCAGTGTGGAGCTGTATCTGAGATGAAGTGAGATATTGACATCCCAGCTTCTCATCGAACCGACTGACCCCAGTGCAATAAAATACCACTTTATTTTCAAAGCATTTCTTCTGAATTTTCGGTTTTATATATATATATATATAATGCAACCTGTCTTTCTCGCTTAGCGTTTACTAAAATGATCACGATAAACGGCCAGGATTACCATCTGCAGCTGGTGGACACCGCGGGGCAGGTAGGCCTTCAAATGCCTTTCAGCCCACGTCATACCTTTAGTTACGTTCCTGCTTGTAATGAGGCCAATGGCAGGACATACAATTTATGTTAGCCTCTCTTTTTGCTTATAAATATGTTACCTAAAACATATCACGGTGACAGCCTTTGTTATATTTTCCTCTAGTAGTAAGCAGTAAATATGTATCTGTTCTTACTATTGTTTAAGTGATCTGTTTACCCTTGCTCTGTGTCTTTCTCCAGGACGAGTACTCCATTTTTCCACAGACGTATTCCATAGACATCAACGGTTACATCCTGGTCTACTCTGTCACATCGAACAAGAGGTACGCTTTCACCGTCCTTATCACGCAACACTGAACGCCAGGCAGTTCACCATAATTCATACTCGGTCTGTACAGAATTGAACTGATATGTTGTCCTTGGGTCTGTTCCAGTTTTGAAGTTGTACAAGTCATCCATGAAAAATTGTTGGATATGGTTGGCAAAGTGCAGTAAGTATAGCTCATTTGTTTTTCTTCAGTTTGTGGTGGCTATAAAACATTCCCAACATACAGTATATCGACTGACTGTGTGCCATTTATTTGCTCTCTCAATACAGAGTACCAATTATGTTGGTTGGAAACAAGAACGACCTACATATGGAGCGGTATGTTGTGCATACACTGTCAATTAGACGTTAAAGTGGTTCTCACTGGAACTTTGGCATACCGTAGATTGGAGGCCTGACCTAGCCAGCCATGCTATAAGTCTTGCGTATGCATGCTAATATAGAAGAGATGTTCCACAAAGGTCAGCTAATGTTATCAGCTAACCATAAATACATGGCTTTAAGTAAACATTGACAAATTATAAAAATATTATTTTATATATATAACAATTATTTGCCGAAGGTGAATAATTGTTTTAGTATATACTACACGTGAACACGCAAAAATAAACAAGATAACACTTTTTGATGGGATTTATTTGTTTTTATTAGCGAACAAAGCGGGACATTTTGCGATCAAATTGCGCTATCTTAGAAGGTTCACGTGTAGCATATACTAAATATATATTTAACATTTTTTATGTATATTTTGTCTTGGAGCCAGAATCAGGTTAGCGCTGCAGTAAGAGAGTAAGAGTAACAGTGAATGCTTAGGGCTGATGGGGTCTCTCTGTTCCCTAGAGTCATCAGCTGCGAGGAGGGGAAGGCCTTAGCCGAGTCCTGGAACGCTGCCTTCATGGAGTCTTCCGCAAAGGAAAACCAGGTACCGTATCTTCACCTATGGCCTGTTGAGTTGCTGCCTTCTACGCGTTGAATCAATGCCAAGGGCACGGATTCGTTTGGCACAGGGGAAAAAACCTGTACCGAAACCTGGCGCCCGTTCAAAGATAAGAAACAGCTATGGCACCACCTTAGCCTGTTTTGGCTCTGATCTTTCATTTTAGTTTTGGCTTATACTGTAATTTTGCTGTGTGTGTGTGTGTGTGGGGTCGTACATACAAGTAAATATATGGTGTGTGTGTGTGTGTGTGTGTGTGTGTGTGTGTGTGTGTGTGTGTGTGTGTGTGTGTGTGTGTGTGTGTGTGTGTGTGTGTGTGTGTGTGTGTGTGTGTGTGTGTGTGTGTGTGTGTGCGTGCGCACAGACCGCTGTGGAGGTGTTCCGGAGGATGATCCTGGAGGCAGAGAAGATTGACGGCGGTGCGCAGCCAGGAAAGACGTCCTGCTCCATGATGTAGACGCCGGCCAATCAACACACAGGACACTGCACTGGGATATCCCGTTACTTGAAGGCTAGCTGCCAGTTCTCCTACACCTCAGCTGACTCCACCCATACACCACTCCCCCCCCCCCCCCCCCCCCCCCACCTCAGCTGATCCAACCCATACACCACTCCTCCCCGTCCAGGGTCCTAGATATCAAGATACTCCCTTTTTATGGCTCTGATTTACGCTGTTATTTATCAGTATTTTCTTTGCCCCTAATTTTGATATTGTTTATTTATTAAATTTTTTCAAGGATGAGTCGATTATTATTTTTTAACCACAATCCACCACTCTCTGGCACTGATGCAAACGCAGAACTTCATGTGTGTACCAGAAAGAAATGTTTGGGGGAATGCTGGACAACAGTGGAGTGATTTTCATACATTGTTTGGTTCAATATGAAGCTCTTATTCAGGCTAATATGCTTAGAGGATAACTGTTTATAACGAGCTACGAAAGTAACAATAACGGACCTTAAGGAAGGAAGAGTATAGCCAAAACATTTTCTTCTGCTACACGAAAAAAAAAAGCTGTTTTTTCCTCCAACTATACAGCTCCTTTTTCTACTTCATTTCAACGCAATACCGTCTCTCCTGTCCCCTCCATTTGTTTCCATAGCCGTTACTGTCAGCCAAAAAAATACAACTTCTGCATCCATTTTCTAACGTTGAAAATGTTGTACAAATGTTTTTGATTGTATTCATTAAAGCAAAAAGTGGTTATGTAATGTTGCCTCAATATACTTTTTTGTTCTTCCGATCCCAGTGGGGTTGGGGATCAGAAGTTGTGACGACAAACAGCTATCTTTCTTTTTTTTTTTTGCATTTATTAAAGGGTAAAGCAACCTTCACACAGACACAAAAGAGGGGAGGTCTACTGTACCCCAGAGAACAGCTACACACACCGGGTCTTGTCGCTCCGAGGGACAATTCAATGCAGAATGCACGGTGGGCTTCGTACAGTATTCACATTCTAGAACGTGTTGCACATGTGGTCGGCACAACACTTTATGTCGATGTAGGAGTTCATCTTCAGCATCTCACAGTCGCTCATAGCCATGCATTTCTGGTACTGGCCATCTGAATGAAATAAAAGAAACATGCATCCAGATTAAGTAAAATTGGTTTTATCGTTTATCTTACAATCTTGAAAAACATTTTCATTATGTTTTAATGAGGAATGTTAATTCTAAGAAGAACCAACGGTAGTATTGCTCCTGACGACAAAAGAAAACGGTTGTAATCTATTTGTATAGATGTATTAGGTAATATATTCTATTTCACCTTTGAAATAAAGCCAATGAATTTCAGGGCTAGGGACAGACAAAGAGGAAGCCAAATATAAAATAGGCTTTACTCGTGTGTTTATTCCTGACCAACCTATTTACATGTGACTGAGTTGGAATAAGGTTATTTTATTAAGTGTGATATTGTACCATATCAAATGAAGTGAATAGAAGCGTATTGTGTCGGGAGAGGGGACTCACGTGGGGCTCTCAGGAACTTGGCGGCCGCACAGGCGTCCTTCTCCGGCCTACAGGACTCCACGACCAGGTCACATGACTCCCCCGCCCGCCGCGACACACAGCGGTGGCAGTTCAGAGCGCTACCTAAACACCGGGAGAGAGAGGGAGAGAGACGAGAAGAGACGAGAGAGACAGACAGACAGACAGAGTGAAGGAGAGAGATCCAGAGAAAGTTTGGTAAAATCACCATGACCAATTCACTCTTTTCCTTTGATTTTTCTTATCTACGTGACAATAAGCAGTATACTAACTGCACGTGGAATGTCTTTATTTGAGAAAGTGTAAGTGCTTTTCATTACAACTGATGGTTTGGGTGGCTGTAGGCCTCTCATCAAAACCATAAAATCTGTTACCCAATGTCCTCAATGAAGCATATCATGTTAGTTATGGACCTTACTTCCCTGCACTGTTCCTGCGAAGGTCAAAGTATGTATGAGAAGTAATTTGGCATGTGGCTTGCCCGGCCTGTTCTCATCACATGTTAGCAGCATTGATTTAAGGCTGCTGATCGAGAGACTATCTATTTTGAGTTCAAAGTGTGCAAGGCACTGAGCTGTTCCGGCCAGAGGCCAAGCAGCGCAGAGCAGTGTTCAGCCACCACTGTTTGCTCAGTGGAGAATCAGTGACGACTTACCGGTTGTTAAAACAAGGGCAAAAGCCAGGGACAACACCAGGAACTTCATGGTTCTGTTCAACCTAGATTTGAAAGACAAGCAGCAATCAGTGATTTTTGTGCTCCCTTAACAACATCTCTGCTCTTTCACTCTAACTAGGGAATACTTGAAGTTATTCAGATCCTTTGGACTACACAGTAGCTGAAGTCTTCATCTTATATTCATTCTACTGTTACTCTAATTCCCCTTTGCATAAAAAATATCCATATCCCAAGCAAACCCTCATGCACTCAATTCGCTTAAAATGCCAGTAAAACCGGCCACTCCAAAAGTCAATACAAATATCAATGAAGATGATTATATGAACATATTGCATTTTTTTTTCTCTTCTAAACCTTCAAAGTGATATTTTAAGTAAAAACATAAAAACTCAACACGTCAAAGGTCACATTGCAAATTCAGTATACAAACAAAAGGAAATAATCAAAAACCCACATCCATATAATCAAGGACAACAAAACGTTGCGCATGAATATCTACGTACCTGTTTGCTGTAGAGTAGCAGAATGTGATGTCACAGCAGACTATCCACCCTCTCTTTATACCAACCTCATTTCCGGCGAAAGGCTCCAAACCAGTTGTAAAAGCACCGCTCCTGGTTACAGTGTGTACACTAAGTTAGTCTGGAGCCAGTGACGTCTCCGCTGTTAATACGCTCGTATATTATGCAAACAGGCTGCCACCTTTTGTTCATAAACCTATATCTTTTAAAGCTTGGCTATGCATATTAACGCACAGACTTGTCACTCAACGGTATAAAGGACTGAAATTAATCACCCTGGCACAAAAAGCCTTAATACACAGAGAGTCAGGGTGAAAGGTATGTTTGCTGTAGGTGGGCCCTGCTTCACGTACAGGACTTAAGCTCAGTCATTCCCATCACTCACAGCCCTACACTACTGACCGATTGAAACATTGAATCCGAGCCATGAATAGACTTGCCCCCATAGATTTGGGGCAAGTCTGTGTAAATTCTACATCGCATTATTGTACTAATATGTGTAGTGTCTCATGTGTGACATATACTGGAAGTGTAGTTCAACGGACATGTCTCAAGTCGGGTGTGGCCAGACAGTACAGCTGTTGTGAAGTGTTAATCTGCCAATCTCGGCCAAAGGGATCAGGGGTGAACGAGCGGGAGTCATTCATGGGAGCAGGTTTAGTTATTGATTTATGCTCTCCAACCCCTGTCTGGCCCACGTCCTGCCCCACCTGCCCAGGCTTTCATTCTTGGAACAGGGCTAACTTGGTGGGGGAGCTGGGGTAAAGGGGCTGGTAGTTGTTTGAAGTTCCAGCCAGGACTCCTGCTGATAGTGTTTCTCCTGCCAAGACGTTAAAGGGAACGTTCACAGTTTTTCCAAAGTCGTTTCCAATGTTGGATTTAGATATAGAGGGGGTTTGTTGTAATAACGTGCCACTTTAAACTCAATCACTTGCATAGCTTCAGTTCAAGGTCTCTGTGCACTCAATGGAGTCACAATAGAGTGTGGTTCAGGGATGAAAGTTCTTTCCTTGTCTCCTTGGTGAGAGCAGAGGGTGGTCTCGTATGCCTCGACTCTGCTGGGGTCCGGCGATAAGTACATTGTCAACAGATACCCACGGCTATACAGATCCTTTTACAATGCTTTTTCGGGGATTTTCATGATATTTAAAAGTTTAAATACTATCGAATAGTATACAGGTATAAACTGCATTTGTAGTTTTCCATCAAGTTCTCATAACAGCATTTTCACAGTATTATCAGACTATTGGTATTATAACTCTAGTTACCAAATGTATGTCTATCTGAACAACAAATATGCAATACAATCTGTCGAATACAAATAAAACATTTGACAGCAATCTGGACCCATGCCTCGATCTGAGCCCCACTGAGCAACACTGCCACAACCCAAAAGCCAAATCAAAGCAAAAATATCTGGGGCTGTATTGTGGTGCTCACACCAAAGCCCATTATCAGCACATGCAGATTTAAGGGAAACTGTCCATGTGGCACAATGTCTAAACCCTTCATTGTTGAACCTTTTGTGCGATGGGACTCGCGATATCTGCGCACACTCTATTGACCTGTATATATCAGGCGGTCCAAATGAGTCCACTTGTAAACTCTGGGTCAAGTTTGGAATAACACCTAGTCAAAATGTCGCAGTACTCTGGAAAGGTGAGTACCACAACATTGAATGTAGTAGCCATCATAGTGAAGACCCTTGAAATAGAAAGGCACTAAAATAACAAAACCAATAATGCATTTTGGTTTTGCACCGACCAACAAATCAGAGGTTTTCTTTTATGAAACAACAGTAACAAACAACAACAAAAAAGTTGTCAACTTAAAAAGAGTGATCAAGAAAGCAAGCAACAAGTCAATACTTTTTAATCAATTCAGATTTGGACATTCACTGTAAAGCGATCGTAACTAACAAGAGAAAAACATAAACTAGCCCCTAAACTGGAGTCAACCCCTCTGACTATCAACCAACTCACGCTACAACAGATTTTACTGGTTTTACAGTCTGATCCTGCCATTGTCCATCCCTGACACTAAAACCGCTCCACCGCTCCCGCTCTAGGTGGTGTTCTACGAGGGGAAATGTTTCACCGGGAGACAGCTGGACGTCTTTGGCGACTGTGACAACTTCCAGGACCGCGGCTTCATGAACAGGGTGAACTCCATCCGCGTGGAGAGCGGCGCCTTCGTGTGCTACGACCACCCCGACTTCAAGGGCCAGCAGTACATCCTGGAGCGCGGCGAGTACCCCGAGTTCCAGCGCTGGAACGCCCACAACGACCACCTGGGCTCCTGCAGGCCCATCCGTATGGTAAGGCCCCTGGGGGCCCGTCCACAGAGAGACCTCGGCCTAATGGCCGTCGCCCGATTCGCTCACTGACGCCTCGAATGGCTTAATGTGTCAAACCTTCAGCTTCGCAAACATACAGGTGTGTGGGGAAATGAAATGGATGTGAATGGCGTCTTGATGGAACCGTTTGTTTTCCCCTGTTTTTCCCAGCACGGAGAGCACTATAGGATCGAGCTGTTTGAGGAGCCCAACTTTGCCGGCCAATTCGTGGAGCTGTGCCAGGACTGCCCCTTCCTGCAGGGTCAGGGCATGGTCAAGAACTGCGTCAACTCCCTCAAGGCCTACGGAGACGGAGCGTACGTGTCCCCACAGCAATAGTCCACTAGACACCAATATAGCACCATTCGTTCTGGGAGGGGGTCCGTTCTTTACAGTGCTCTGGCTGGCTATGCTTTTCAATGTTCTAGTTATTTTCTTCACGCTGAATTATTTCACCAGGTTTTGGTTTGAGATGTCCTTGGTCATATATATAACAGAATGCAATAACCTTTATTCCCCAGAGAGACCAAGACCGAGGTTTAATTTCAGTGTTTGGTCACTCTTTAGATGAGACATAACATACTTTATTAATCCCAGATGGGGAATTCGTGGCGTCAAAGCTGAAAGTACAGGACAGTAGTAGAATCAGGAGGAATTAGAGAGATACAAAAACAAGAACACCATTTATATATTTTTGTCACACGGTTTAAAAGAGTACATGTTTTAACACTGCTGTCTCTCCCTCCTGTTCACCAGCTGGGTGCTGTACGAAGAGCCCAACTACCGCGGCCGCATGTACGTGGTGGAGAGAGGAGACTACTGCAGCCACATGCAGTGGCAGGCCCAGAACCCCAACATCAAGTCCATCCGCAGGGTGGCCAACAACTTCTAAACCCTCAAACCACTATAGGAGCGGTGATGACCCCGGGGAATGCATAGCCCCACGGGTACCCTCTGCCAGCATAATTAGACCATACAATACTGTTGTATATACTTTGATATAATAAACGATGTAAAAGAGAGTATCACAAGGCTTTGTAAAAATGAAGGAATATGAAGGTTAGGGAAAAGTAGTGCTACAATTTCTTTGTGAGAAAAGCAGATGGGCTAGCAGGATAGATGTACAGATACATGTGTGACACAGATGGAATGCAACAGGGAAATCTAAATAACAAAGGTAATATCAAGAAGCAAAAACATTCTGCCAGCTTTTTGGCATCAATATGTAAAAAATGAGTGGAGACAACTTTGCTCTGTTTCTGTATATTTCTCCATACAGAATTCATAAATTCAGAAGGAGAATGAGGGGGTGAGGTATTGCACAGGTGGGTTTTAACACGCCCTGGAGAACACTGCTACCATCTAGTGTCATTTATCTATTTTACTAAGAGGTCTGCTCAGCCGGGGTTTGAAATATGATGACAGCAGAGTGTTTGGATGGCAATAACACGCACACGCATAAACAGGAAACATTTCCCGAGGTGGATGCGCGTATGTATACTTAGGCAGATATAAACACGATCATAGAGAGGAGGTATACTGTAAGTGTTTCCAATGAGCCATTGACCGTGGTTCCCTCCTGTGAGACAAGTTGTTAGCCTTGTACAACAAGCCTGTTGTAATGAGGATGCAATCCTTAGTTCAGCAGCCTTTTATATCTGCTGTTTACTAACCAATTAGTATGCTCAGAAGAGAAGCACATTTCCTACCATATACAGGCCTAGCCTAGGTATAATTCGAATGAAAGTTTATCGAATTACTTACTTACTTACAATTACTTATAATTTGCCATTGTCTAAGAATCACACGTTGTTACTTGGACTGCTGAACCTTGACCTGCATATGCAATCATTTTTCCTCCATGTGTCATGACAATAACACATCTGTCCGTGCACTGTTTCCCTGATGGCTTATATTGAATTACAGGGTCAATATAGGATAGAGATAATGAGGAAATGCTTTGTCTTGTGTTACACTCCGCGGTACTAGTTTAAGAGCGATTACCTGGCTAACCTTATTCCTCAGCCATTTGCTTCGCATGTGTGTGTGTGTGCCTTGTGTCACCAACTTTCCATTAGTCTAGACACGAGAGACTCTGGAAGTAAGGCCTAATGGCGATAAATATTCCTCCACCATGGATGATATTCCTCAATGACAACAGCCTGGTTCTTTGAATGGAAAGGGAACTAGGCTAAATATTTTATAATATAATAATACATATGTCATATAAAAATATGAACTATATATATATATAGTTTATTAAGATGATAACAAATTATATAATATGTTATCATCTTACTATAACAAAAATAATCAGTAGTTCTCAAATTGTCTATACGCTTTCTCTCTCTCGCTCTCTCACACACACACACACACACACACACACACACACACACACACACACACACACACACACACACACACACACACACACACACACACACACACTTCACACGAACACCATAGAAATGTGTATGAAAACAGTTCGGAATTTGCAGGATCCCAGACGTGGCTTAATGCCCACTTTGACTAGTGAAAGTAGTAGTTCTGTGGCGCAATCAAAACGCTAGTTCCATAAACATGCTCCTATTCCTTGCGATTCAATTGAATGGTGAGAGCGAAATAAGGCGATCATTTCATGAATGCATCGCCGGTGTGGTGGTAAGGTCACTCCAGCTGCCTCAATTCCCCTCTTTGTGTTTACACATCCGGGTTTCCCTGTTTGCAGCCCATTCCCCATTTAGAAGCCATTTTGGACACAGATCAGTAACATGCATGTAAACCCCAACCGACCTCCCGACGCCGACGCAGTGGTGCTACTATTCCAACTAAACAACCTCAAGAAGCGCCGTCGGGTTTCGTCGCAGATCGTGAAAGAGACCGTCATCCGAACGTGGATGTAATTCCGATGCGAAGCGGCGCACACATCGAGGGAGTCGCTGCCCTCGTTGCGAATCGTTCGCCTCCGTCTTTTCTTGCAACATTGTTGCACCGCGGCTATTGACACGCTCTGTGGCTACCGGGAGGACCGTGGAGGCCTGTGGTCGTTTTTTTTTATCCGCGTAACTCATGTTTGGACCACCCGAGTTTTAATGTTCGCGACGGAAAAAAGAGAGAAAAACCCGAGTCGTGTATTTAAAACATAACATGTCGTTTTCATGGCTGACTTGTTCACTTCTTCTGGGAACTTTATGTGCAGGTAAGCTTCTTTTGTTGCGGCTGAAATGGTCTCATAGCTTCGAGCCTTTCCCCCCCCCACCCCCGAACAAACTTCAATGTCCGCCGCTCTGTTTTTATTTCACGGGTCTGTTTCACAATGGGGACATTGTGTGGTTGTTTTTTTGTTCGTGTGTGCTCAAACTTTAACCGCTGTGTTTTATTGACTAATTGCCCCCGTCATCTAACTATGTGTTAATGTTGTCCAAATTCATTGTCTCTCTCTCCCTCTCGTGTATTTGTTTGCGTTACATAAAGCGTGAATATGTTACCCGTGCAGTTTTGGACGCTGCCTGAGTTTTAAACTCATACACCGATCAACATGCATGATCCCCTGGCCCACTGGGCTAACGAAACACTATTATCCGAACTGTTGCTTTCGCCCTGTCTTTTTTAAAACGGTGGCTGTAATAGATGGCAGCAGCTGCATCAACATCTTGAAACCCTATAGCCTCCTACATCCCAGCCCTGTGTTCTTGTTTGTAGTAACGCCACGAAGTCGGCGATTTCCAAATACCGTCGTGTTTAGTCATTCGTAATTGATGAATTGTACATTTCAAATGTAGGGATCTACGGTGTCGTCCAGGACGTGGACATTATCCAACATCGAGTTTGATATTAACACAGGTCCGAGCCTCGGTTATTTGGTACCTCGTGGAATTGAACATGTGTGGAGTTTTTTTTTATTGTGTGTTTTCCCCAAACGTAGGCTATTCAGATTTTACTTTTTATTACCGGGAGAGTTGGGAAAACCTACTCGCACGCCCCCTCAATGGAAGTTGTTCGGTTATGGCTGTCATTCTGGTGGTCTTTCTGTAGAAATTCACCCGTGTGCTGTGAGCTAAAAATAAATCCAGCACAATGGCTTTATGGTGTATGGATCAGAAGCAGAATGTATAACAAGCTGCCCATACACAGCCTGTGTTGTGGTATAAGCCTCGGTAAAGTGACAGGGGGGAGGGGTGTCAGGAATGATCTAGGACTAGTAGTAAAAGTCCCCCCGGATCATGTGACTAGGGGGATATCAGAAACGCCATCTCGGGCTCAATGGAGCGTGAGACATCCGCGGAGCGCGTTTCCCCCGTTTCTTTAGTGCGGGTTAAGGAAGAGCGCTTCTCTGATAATCCGCCCGGAAGAGATGCTTGTCTCTTCACGCACCTTCTCACAAACGTATGGAGGACGGCATCGCGCCATGAAAACTCACGTCGGTGTTATGCGTGTACCATGTGCGCGCGCACTCAGGCGTATATGTGTGCGTAATGGTTGCGGGGGATGGGGTGGGGGGCTTGAAAGGGGCAAACGTGGGGGATGGGCAACCTCCTATATACATGGATTTAAAGAGACAGAAACTGTTTTTTCCCCCGTGAACAAAGATTAAGAGTGAATGTCCAAGAGGACCACGGTGAAGGTCAGCCACAGCCTTTAGTCCGTTTGGATTCCCGTCAAGCCAGTAATTGCATGGTAATTGCTCGGACACTTGAATGATGGCACAGGATAAAATAAAATCAGCGAATACTACTATAGCACGGGGCACATGGTTGGGAGAGGGACATACTCTAATACACATCGCAACTCTGGCTTTGCCAATTCAGCAGAGTGAAACAACGCATCAACATAATTCACCGAATTACACAATGCACTCCATTTGACACATTTAACGCGTTGGCATCCCTCTTCCCCGTGTTTCCCACTCTGGGGGAGCCGCTGCGTTCTCATAACTCCTGACACTGGTGCTGGGCTTCCAGGCCACCATTGTCCTCCTATAGCTAATTAAATGGCTTATTCTTTTCTGTCTCTCTCTTCATTAAGTTGTTACGCTCAAACGACGAGATTACACCCTCTGGCGCCATGCAAGAACAAATGTGTTGGCCCGAAGGAATCTTTGTTTTTTTTGGTGTTTTTTTTTGACAGAGCCCAACAAATTGGCTCGATGCCAAGATGATGATCGACGCCACGCTTGGGAGACATTTATTTTCCCAAAGTGTCAAGGCTCAGCCTGTGGCACCATATGTCCACCAGTTCACATAAACACACATGACCACACAACAGTGGTTTTATTAATTAAACATGTGTGTGCTGATCTCTTCCTCGCTCCCGCTTTCCTCCCTCCCTCTCTTCTCTCTTGCTCTCTCCTTCTTCTCCTCTCTCCCTCTCTCCTGTCCCTTCGCTCTCTCTCTCTTCTCTTGCTCTCTCTCCTCTCTCCACTCTTCTCTCTCTCTCTCTCTCTCTCCTGTCCCTTCTATCTCTCTCTCTCTCCTGTCCCTTCTCTCTCGCTCTCACCCTCTCCCTCTTGTCCCTTCTCTCTCTGTCCTCTCCCTTCTTTCTCTTGGTCTCTCTCTCTCAGGTTACAGCCTGGGCGAAGCGGAGACCCGCGAGTGCGTTTACTACAACGACAACTGGCGCACGGAGCGCACCAACCAGAGCGGCTTTGAGCGGTGCGAGGGCGAGAAGGACAAGCGGCTGCACTGCTACGCGTCCTGGCTCAACTCCTCGGGCACCATCAAGCTGGTGAAGAAGGGATGCTGGCTGGACGACTTCAACTGCTATGACAGGTCGGCGCTCGCCAGGGTTTTGGCCGGGGTCGGGCGCGGGGGGTTCAGGCCCCTTAAGGGCTGATTATGGTCCCACGTCACGCATCGCAAGGACCACGCAGACGCTTCAACGCGGTCGTGAACCTGTTTTTGGTTCTGCGTCGGGTTTTAGTGAGGGGACCAATCACAGCCCTTGCTGCTGCGTCTCCTCGACGGAAGGTTACAATTTTTGGGAGGCGCAGGTCAGGCCCTTACGGTGGACGCAAAGAGTGTCCGGCAAGGACGTAACGGGGCCGTAACCCCCTTGTGTTGCGTCAACGTGCCGTATATAAAAAATAAACAATTTTTTCTGTTTAAAAATAGAATGAATGAACATGAACCTCTTTCATTGATGGTTTCTTTATGAAGCAGATTGAAATAAAAGGAAAACAATCCCATTGACCATCAAGGAGCTCTTGCCATAATCACTCAAAGCAAACTCACAACCTCCAAATCACTTACCTTGGTCTTACAATGTGCATTTGAAAGGAATGTAAATAGGATCAAAGAAAGGGGGGGAAAAATGGCTGCATATGTACGGAACACACGCTGGTAATGCACCGCAGTGAGCTCCCCCCCCCACCCCCAACACTCTCTTCCAGGCCTGTCACATGAGATGAAGGGTTGTATTCTCCTTGTGGGAACAGAAAGTGTTGAAGTGTTGTAGAGAAAGGTGGCCAATTGCGGAACGGGCTGTTGGGTGACTGGAATGGTAGCGTGCTTTTATGAATTAAATCCACTTGCCCATTTGCAAAAGCGGGAGTTGATTGTTTCCCTTTTTCTCGCTGCTCTTTTTCTAACGAGCCGGTATGACACGCACTCTCGTGTTCCAGCGCTGTTGAAGAAAGTGTTTGTCTGTGAGCGCAGTAATGGATCTCTCTCTATCTCTCTCTCTCTCCCCCCCCTCCCCCGCAGGCAAGAGTGTGTTTCCATGGATGAGAACCCCCAGGTCTTCTTTTGCTGCTGCGAGGGCAACTACTGTAATGAGAGGTTCACCCACCTCCCCGACATGATTGGCAGCGGCAACCGAGGTGAGCTGCAAACAGAAATACGATAAAAGAGAAATGTCACCCAAAGTGCAAAATATAGGTCCCATTGTTCTTTTATCGGAAGCAGAGGAACTGGATGCGAGATGTCGGCGTTTTTGCTCTGATCCAGGCCCAGTTTTATCACGTTGCCAATTATCACTGCAACCCATTTTGTCACGGGGGGGGGGGGACAAAACAAACCCCGCGCACGGAGCCACCTGTCGATTTCGCGAAACGTCAAATTAGTGTTCAGGTGCCGCTTGTGATCAAACTCCCCCAACCGCCTGAATCCCGGATAATCGGCTCTGGCAATTTGGCGTGTCAGGGTCTAGTATAGCATTTCCCTGCTTGTATCAGTTCCATATGCGGTGGAGGTCATGGTGGGGAGGGGGGGGGGGGGTGGATGGGCAACCGCCCAAAGCCATGACACCGAAGAATCCCACGGCAAGCTGCGCACGGCAATACTTCCTGCAGTGATTGATTCCTGGTAGTCTTGTTTGCATGAAAACCATTAAAGCCTTTTGATGTCATCTGGCATTGGCAAAAAGTCAAATTGAACCGCCCCCCCCCCAGGGCGGGGGGGAACCCGGAGAACGCAGAGCGCTGCTTGACGTTTACACAGAAGGGGGAAACCAACTCGCAGACAGCTGCCACGAACTGTTACCAACAGGGCACTTTGTAATTGCAATGAGGGTAACGAGATGTGTCACACTTGGTCAAATGCACATCCACGTGGAGGAAATGGAGGATATTTTGGATGTATTTTTTTCACCCACTTTGCCTTTTCTTCGCTGTGTCTGGTAATGAAGTTAGAAGCCGTGCCTCGGACCCCGACGTGTGTGTCGTGGCCGCTGGTGCGTGGGCCTGTTCCTGTCACCGTGGTGACAGTTTGAATACGCGAGGCAGGATTCAGTTGTCAGACCGCTTTCAATTATAAATAATGGCGTGCCATTAACGAGTCATTTCGCTTTCTCGCTCCGAGCGACGCGCTGATGCGATTTGTATGTGCTTCACTTATAAAACCCAACTATTCCTTAATGCTCGAGTTTAACCCAGGCCATCAACTCCAATTACAAATCTGTTTATTTGGTATCCAGCCCCCCGCTTATTTGTTTTGAAGAGCAAGGTCGACCTTTCTCCGTCCTTGGCCTCACCTCATTCTGTTGAAACTCGCTCCTTTTTTTTCTTTTCCTTTTTTCCTTTACAAAAGAAACCAAACACATCCCTCCCTGTCTGAGCGCTCTCCCCGGGTGTCAATATGTCGACACTCTCCGTTAACCCTTTTAACCTCTCTCTCTCTCTCCCCCTCTCTCTCCCTCTCCCTCTCTCTCTCTCTCCCTCTCCCCCTCTCTCTCCCCCCAGTTATAATCCGGCTTCCCCCCATGGTGCCGTCGCTGCTTAATGTGCTGGTGTACTCTCTGCTGCCGCTGTGCGTGCTCTCGCTGGCGTTGGCCCTGGCCCTGTGGATGTACCGCCAGCGCAAACCGCCCTACGGACACGTAGACCTGGGGGAGGTGAGCGTCACCCGCCCAAAACAGAAATAGTGCATAAAAGTCTGATTTTTATATTGGATCTTTAAATCACAATCTACACACACAGTCGCTAAATGTGCAAAAGGATACTATCCAAACGTGCGGATCAACGTTCTCTCTGAATCATGACTCAAAGGTATGGAAGATTGTTTTTGTAAATAGTTTTCCCCCCTTTCCTTAGGATCCTGGGCCCACGCCCCCCTCTCCCATGGTGGGGCTGAAGCCCCTGCAGTTGCTGGAGATCAAAGCCAGGGGGCGCTTCGGCTGTGTCTGGAAGGCCCAGCTCATGAGCGAGTCTGTGGCGGTGAAGATCTTCCCCATTCAGGTGGGCGACCGGGCAGCTTTGGAAAGGAGTCGTGTTATCTAAACGATGTCATAGGTACTGGTTGATGGAATGACGACATCATTCAGCGACTTACCCACTGTTTTCTGTGCATCTGTCTCTCGGCGTGCAGGACAAGCAGTCGTGGCAGAACGAGCGGGACATCTTCCTAACGCCCGGCATGCGCCACGAAAACCTGCTGCGCTACATCGCGGCCGAGAAGCACGGCAGCAACCTGGAGACGGAGTTGTGGCTCATCATGGAGTTCCACGAAAGGGTGAGCACGCGCCCTACTCCACCGGCCCCAGTAGCCCCCATAGCGCCTGCTAGATTACTGCTCTCTGAACGAACTTTCTTCAGTTCAGGCTAAAGTGAAAAGCAACACGACTCGAAGTTCTGGAGGCCAACCATGCCAGAGATTGTTATCCGGTTTATTCTGATATTGCCAAGTAAAGGCCAAATCGCACCTATCGAGACTAAAGGCTGTCTAGACTTTATCTATTATTTGGCTTTAAGGTGCAAGCAACAAGAAGATTATCATTCAGTTCTTATAAACTTTATGGTTCCATTATTAAATCAGAGCCTCGGATCCTTTTCATGTTAAAAAAGTAAAGATTGTTTAAATGGTTTTAAATGACCTGGTTTAAATGGTGTCTGCAGAATGCACGTAACGATTTGATTTCAAAATACCTTCACTTCTCTACAGTGTCCGTGTGGCTCTGCAGACCATGACTTTAAAATCCCCACGATTGTGTGTTGGTGTGCGTAGGGCTCGTTGACAGACCACCTGAAGGGAAACGTGGTGACCTGGAGCGAGATGTGCCACATAGCGGAAAGCATGGCCTGTGGCCTGGCCTACCTGCACGAGGACATCCCCAGCTACAAGGGGGAAGGACCCAAGCCCACCATCGCCCACAGGTGAGGGCTCCTGCTGCCCATCTGGTCGGGCGTTGTAGAAGCCATTAGCCTGATCCCCCCCCCCCCCCAAGGACTGGTAGCTGACATAGAAAGGAGACGCACACCCACCATCCCACCCCTCTCTCCACCATGAGAGCACTTTTTACTGGAGAATGTCTGTCGTCTTTTCATTGTCATAGATATCATTATGAATGCCCTATCCTTTAATTTCCTTTGACTTATTCAATAGGTCCCTGACAAGACTAGCCATCGGTTTTTACCAAGTCAAATTCCTTTTTTATTCTGTGAAAGCTCAGCGAAAATAAACCTGATTCTGAGAAAAAACAACCCTTTATCTAGAAATAAGAAGATCTCCCTTGAACTACCTAACATCCTTGAGTGTGCCCACTCGTACCTCGAAGTAATGTAGCTTTAATCATTGGGCTTAAGTCGCCTTTAAGATTATAAGAGACAGAAGGCTCCCCTCTGAGGATTTGTGTTTCAAACTCTCGCCTCCGCAGGGACTTCAAGAGTAAGAACGTGATGCTTCGAGACGACCTGACCGCCATCATCGGAGACTTTGGTCTGGCGGTGCGGTTTGAGCCTGGCAAACCTCCAGGCGACACCCATGGCCAGGTATGACGTCCACACTGCCAGCCATTCAGATTGGCTGGTAGATTGTATTTTTCCCCTTTTTTTTTAACTGCTCACACACCATAGGATATGAGCAGGAGTATTTGTATTGGAAATTTGCTGTGACGAAATCCACAAATGAGTCACTTTCAGTTGCATGACTCTGTGGTTAATAGTAACATTGTAGTAATGAACGGGAAATGGATATGTTAGTACATACTCCTTGTTAGGGCTTGTTCATTTCCTGTGTTCAGTCCTGTGCTTATCCTACCTTTCTCACCGAAGTCATTGTTTATGTTTGTAACGCATGAAAAGCAATCATCAGTGCGGCACATTGTATGTGTTTCACAGAGTCATACTGGGCTGTGAAATTCTTAGGACAAGGCAAGCGACAACTGCCTAGTAAAGCAAAATATAGCACTGGCGTGTATTATAAAGCGTAGGGCTGCAAAGTGACAGAGCATACTCGAATGTTCAGATGTCAGTGTTTAAGGTTGCTGGTTGAGAAGCCTGATGGGCTGGGGTTAAAAACAGTTATTGAGTCTGGTAGTCCGTGCAAGTAGCCTGGCTATTGCCAGACCAAGTTCAATCGAGGGTTGCACGTTGGTCTGGGGAAGCCGCTGTCATTTTCTTCAGCACCAGAGGCGTGATCAACGGGCCTGGTTGAAATGACTCTGTACGCAATTGGCTGCTTGCCGTCGCTTCCCTTTCGTCATTGTGTTAAACCAGCCTAAAGCGCGCCAGGGGGGGAAAAAGCAAGCTTGGTGATTGGCTCCCGTAAAAACGTATCGAAACTAGAAAAATGTATTGGTCTTCTCCAGAGCCTTCTGCAGGGCCAATTTCATATCGCCAGCAGAATGAGCGCGGCTACCCGGTCCACCTTGCAAGTACATTAAGTTAACCCGCTGCCCTCCCCCCAGGTTGGAACCCGGCGCTACATGGCCCCGGAGGTCCTGGAGGGGGCCATTAACTTCCAGCGGGACTCGTTCCTGAGGATAGACATGTACGCCGTGGGCCTGGTGCTCTGGGAACTCGTGTCCCGCTGCACGGAGAACGACGGTGAGTGCCGAGCTCGCCCTCGCCCTCGCGGGACCGCTGGAGCCCGCAGGGTCCCGTTGGATCACGCGAGAATCCGTCTGGCCAGGCTTCGAGTCCTGCGCTGTCGGCCAATCAGGATCGTACGAGCGACTGCATGATCGACGGCGATAGGCCGATGGCTCATCCAATCACCTGCCAAGTGTTTTTTACCTGTACTTTAGTACCTGCCCCTATCCAAACAGTTGCCAAGGAAAACTACCTAGAAGGTTGTGTAAGAAACCATCTGGCACGTCCGTTACTGCGCACACCCAAAGGGCGACCGATATTCCCCCACACCTACATTCTTCTTGATGGGTCACATTGTTCGCCTTTAATGTGCCTCTCCCACTTTCGTACTTTGTTTATTTAATTGGGATTTTTAATCAGGTTTCAGGGGTTACATTTTTGGGATTACAAGAAACTCTACAAAACTCTCGAGGGCTTTTCAATAAAACTGTCTCATAAACGGGATGCGCAAGACTACTTCAACCTTTTGTGCTTATGGTTATGTGTATGATTGAAAAGTTCCACACATATGGATTTATCACAATGTCCACATCAACCACAACGTGGATCAGGTCCAGTGACGCCGCTCTCATGAACGTGGTCTTCACCTGTATGGAGCCACAGGACATAAGACGCGTCATCTCGGTGGCCATTCTCCAATTAAGGGGTCGCAAGTTTCGACGGGAAACGATTGTGCTGTTCCTGGATCGTTTGTGTTGTCTATTTTACCACGGCTGCTGACCCTGACTGTCCGCCCTCCTCCGGTCCCTCCCAACAGGCACCGTGGGCGAGTACATGCTGCCCTTCGAGGAGGAGATCGGCCAGCATCCCTCCCTGGAGGACCTGCAGGATGTGGTCGTGCACAAGAAAATGCGCCCGGCACTCAAGGACTACTGGCTCAAACATCCGGTGAGTAACCCGCCCCCGTCCAGAAGAATGGCTTTTAATGACCGGGATGCCACTACACTGCGCGTGTCTCCTCATTGTCTTTTGTGTGGGCATCGGTACAAAGGCTGGTGACGTAAACCCACGGCGGTTCCCGTTAACACTAAAAGTGCTGTGGGGAAGAATTGGCCACTTTGGGAAATGTGTTTATGTTTTTTGCGCCGATCCTGTGCAATCAAAGAAGATTATTGTGTCGGACTTGACAATGCCTCTTGTTACCTTTTGGATTCTACTGGGATGAATACTTTCTGTGAATTGCAACCAACCACCCGCCCGTTTCATTTAACTGGTGGGGGCAGAGTGGCAGGGTAGAGACCCAGCTGGATCTGCCGGCTCAATTAGTCTTCCAATGCCGGTTACCTTGTAGAAACTAGTCTCTCACAGGGTCACCTAGGAGTGATTATCTAGAAGGCTTTCAGAAGAGATAAGGCTTAAATTGTCTGAACTTTGTTGGGATTCTCTGTTGTACCTGCATGGATGCACAGCCAAGTTTTTAAAGTCGTGTATTGTTTTTCAGTGGAAGTTTACATGTTTATAACATGAACCGACTACGTATTATCTTTCTATCACGTCTACAAAAAAGGTTTAAAATATAATCACAAATCAAGTCACATGGAGCAGATTAGTTTGCAGCATAAAATAAATAATGGTCCTAACTCTCACTCACTCACTCACTCACATGGCTCACTCCCGTCACTCACTCACCACTCACATCACCTCACTCACGTCATCAAATCACATCCACTCACTCACGTCACATCACCTCACTCACTCACGTCCACAAATCCTCCGATCACTCACACACTCACTCACTCACTCACTCACTCTTTCTGACTCACTCTTTCTGACTCACTCTTTC
This sequence comes from Gadus chalcogrammus, assembly GCF_026213295.1. Classification (NCBI taxonomy): domain Eukaryota; kingdom Metazoa; phylum Chordata; class Actinopteri; order Gadiformes; family Gadidae; genus Gadus; species Gadus chalcogrammus. The sequence continues at coordinate 9,224,651 of NC_079419.1, read as the reverse complement.
TGACTCACTCTTTCTGACTCACTCTCTCTGACTCACTCTCTCTGACTCACTCTGACTCTCAGACTCACTCTGACTCTCACTCTCTCTCACTCTGACTCTCACTCTCTCTGACTCTGACTCTCACTCTCTCTGACTCACTCTCACTCTCACTCTCTCTGACTCTCACTCTCTCTGACTCTCTGACTCTCTGACTCACTCTCACTCTCTCTGACTCACTCTCACTCTCTCTGACTCACTCTCACTCTCTCTGACCCTCTCTGACTCACTCTCTCTCTCTCTCTCTCTCCCCATGACCTGCAGGGCCTGAGCCTGATGTGCGAGACCATCGAGGAGTGCTGGGACCACGATGCGGAGGCGCGGCTGTCGGCCGGCTGCGTGGAGGAGCGGATCGGCCAGATCTCCAGGACCATCAGCGGCACCACCTCCGACCGGCCCGTCTCCATAGTGACGTCGCTAACCAACGAGGACCTACCTCCCAAAGAGTCCAGCACCTGAACCTCATCACGCACCCCCGCAAAACGCAACAGACTCGCCCTTTACAGAGGAGGGTTTTTAAGTCTTCTTAAAGTTTTTTCTTTTGCTGTTCGTTTGTCGGTTTGGTTTCTCCCCCCAGAAATCCCGCACCCCAAGATGGACCTTCTTGTCAATACTCAAACAACAAGACAAAGAGCGAGAGTGTGAGGAAGATGGAGGAGATCCATCACCACTTGAGCACCGCTGCTATTTTTATCTCCTGTATCGGTTCCTCGTGACTTTTTTTTTTTTTCCCACAAGGCCTGTGTGTTTTACTAAGTTGATCTTAAGCAACACATCCGTCTGCTGTAGGGTTGGGAGTGGCGGTGGCGGCGTCAAGCTCATCCTCTCTTAAGCTCGCCCCCCCACCAACCACCAATGTGTCAAAACTCACCTTGATGTCATTACCTCATGTACTGCTATTTTTTTTTTTTTTGGTTCACTGGTTTGTAATACCCCTTTCTTTGGTGACGTCGGCTGGTTTTTATTCCCCCCCCCCTCTGCCTCCCTCTCTACCTACCACCGGTCACTATGGTACAGCCAAAAAGAAATACAAACGTGTGCTCCAAATCCTCAAGACACGCCTCATCGGACCCTCCTTTAAACCCGTGGGGTTCCAGACTGTTAGGACATCTCATCTTCCTCAGGGGGTCGTGGCCTCTCGTTTTTATCTCAATGTGTGCTCCCTTGATTGGTACAAAACAACGATGAAAGAGGGATGGATGGCTATGGGAATGCGTAGGGACTAAGTGTTTTTTTTTTGGACGTTGGGACCTTTATTTTTGACTTTATTTTTTGAAGGGACGACTGTCTGTCCTTGCAAAACTACCTCTCAGGTATTCAGTAGGCCTACTTTGGAACTATGATTTGAGAGCCATGCTGTCTTATCTTGCTAGCGTTCATGGACACTATTCCAGCTTTTTAGATTTTTTTTTCGCTTTAGAAATGCAGTTACTAGCTTGCCACGGCTTCAATGGATGCCTTATGGCGTTGCAATGATGCATTCTTTTTTTTCTTTTTTTAAATGGATGTTCACGTTTTGTGTCTGTGTGTATTGATAATGTGACACGAGTTTTTCTAAAAGTAGAAGCGTTTGTCTTTGTAAGTTCGGGCTTATCATCACCAGCGCCCTACTTAAAAAAAGGCAACATGTCTGTTTTGTTTTATATTCACTTTTTAGTTTTGTTCAAAGACGAAACAACAGACTAATGTTGGACAGTAGTGGGTCCCAGATACCTCAGTCACTGTACACCATGCAAGGAGAGCGCACACAAGCTCTCCTGGTCTCAAATGCAATGCCATAGTTGTAACAATAACACCAGTTACCGTAACATTGAATGTCTTGTTGTGCTGCTGTGACTATTCCACGATACTCAAGGATTGACCGATTTCGTTAACGTGCGGCTTAACGTGTGGTGAACTCCCCATGGTATTACGTGAGGCGGATAGTCTTTTTATGATTAGTATTATTTTAGGTTTTTATTCTTCAATTGGGTAAGCTCTCATGCTGCTTACATCTCCAAACTGACCTCAGATATTCTGACAAGTACCTCAGGCTTTTTCTACATGTTTCTCTTGGCGTTTGTTGTTAATGTATTATCGTGTTTAGTAGTCAATATTTTATTGCCGGTCGGTCAGGCCTCAGGAGATTTTGTTTATTTTTTATTTCTTTCATCCCCCCTCCTTCTCTTGAACAGAGCCAGACCAGTTGTTGACACGGTGTGATCGCTGTACAGACCCTAAAAAACGACCCTGAAGAGACAGATTCTTGTACATAGACCTGTATACACAAGCCGAACACTGATTTATATATATATAGATATATACATGTATCTATATATATTTATATATATTTTGTTTCTTAATACAGTATTGGGGCATTACTTTCTTTTCACATGAATGGAAAAGGGACTTCTCTTGGATCTCTACCCTCTACTTATTTAAGAGTCATCTTCCACATGGAGTCCTGTGAAATATACAGTATATATATATTTTTTGCAATGTATTTTCTATTGAATCTTTCGAGAAAGCGGTTTCCCCCCCCTATTATAATTATTGTTATTATTACAATTGGAAACAGAACCTTTGAATTAGAAGCTGTGTAGTTGAATGTGTTGGGTACAATTGCATCATCTCTATTGGCAAACACCCCCCCCCCCCCCCCCCCCTGACAAAACAAAGCAAGCCTCCTGGCTGACAGTGTTAGTGGCTACACCAAGAAGGTGGACCCCCCCCCCCCCATCCATCCTTTAATTTTTTGTTTAATGCCAGTTTGCGCAGTATTACCTCTTCTATTAACCTGCTGATGTGATGTTTTAAAGCTGTTGTGTGATAGTCTAGTCAGGCCATGACTGCACACAGTTGGACCTCCCCACCCCGCCCCCCCCCCCCCCCCCCACCAACCCACTACCCCGTCTGTGTACCGGTACTGGGAGCGCTGGTCACTCTGACTCGTGCGTCGTCGCCGTCGAGGCAGACGGGCTAATATACAGCCCGACGGGCTGCCGTGATTTGTCCCCGAAACCGTAGGCCCCGCCCACACCAACACGGGTTGTGATTGACGCGGACAGCTACCAATGACGCAACACACCACTGGACCTGGTAACAGTGGGTCAGGCGGGCCCCAGCAATATTTATTGTACAGCAATAGTCATATCATAGATCCGGACGTGAAAGAAATACTCTACTCAGCTGTGAATTTCTCCCCCCTGAGGGACAGGGGCGGGGCTGTGGGGAATCAATGGAAATGTATCATACAACCTGGCACATACTCAGATTTTTATATGTAAATGTATGTATAAAGTGATATCACCACACATTAGCCATGTGTAAATGGACAAACTGCTGTAGAGTTCTACCTGAGCCCGGCGTGCCAGGACACACACACACACACATACACACACACACACCCTCCTTATGCTGTCTCTACTACCAGGCTCCTTGTGAACACGAAACCACTTACCTCATGCGTTCGCTCATTTGCAACACTAACACGGAGACTCATCTTCAAAACATATATGTATATAGTTACTTGACAAATGTAAAAGGATTCTTCCTTTTTCATGTTTGAATCCTGTGAAAATGATCAATTTACAGTAAATATGTTGTTCACTTCTATTGTGGTGTGAATGGATGGAGTGTTTAAATTGTGTGTGTCTGTGTGCGTGTGTCAGTTCCACTAAACGGTGTGAATGTTAACTGTGAGCTAAAACATTTAGAAATATAAACTAGAGAGTACATCCATCTTTTTGTATATTAAAATAAAGAATGATTAACTGTACTGTGAGGTTCTCTTTTTTACTGGCATTCAGTTTAATTTAATCTCCTAGCCGAGCACATTTATTGAAATTTAGGCCACTTTAATCATTTATAAACAATAGGATACAAAACAATTGCATTCCTCTAAATTGCATGTTTTCCCAAATACCAATAAAGGATGCATAAATGCTTTATATAAATGCAATGCATATTAAACTGACAATACAATATAAAAAAATAAGGTAGAGTAGGCGTGTTATTTTCCTTACATTTTACTGTGTAATCAGAGCTCCAATGGCTTGTGGTTTTGAAGCATCGTGCTATCTTAAAAGAGAAATAACTCTATGTGCACACTAGGTGGCAGCGGTGGGATTAGCCGTTTGTTTGTTTAATTTGAAAATTTGAGGTCAATTTACATTTGATGTAAAAAAGTCTTAATTTGGCATGTATTCATCAAAATAAAAAACGCAGCAGTGTAAAAAATACCCAGCCCTATGCTCTGAAAAAATTCGACGGAGTAATTTGCCTTCTAAGATAAATCGCCTTTGTACTAAAAAACAAATTGGCACTAAATAGATGCAATTACGCAGATGGAAAAACATGTCGATGATTGGCATAATTTTGGCTGTGGTTATGGGTTTTAAAACTGAATCATCACGAATGAATCACACGCGCAGAATCGAATCCATCTCTAGGGGAAGCAACAGCGCGCGCCTCCTCTGGTGTGTGGGGGAGGCAGCCACTCAGGACGCGTGTGGGGAGTCACGTGACGCACGGCCGAGTAAACACCAATTGAGTTGAGGCTGGGAGCCGCCAACAGAGCCTCATCTGTACTGCGACTCACTGTTCTCGGAGAGGCTACTCTCCCCCCCCCAAAAAATACCAAAAGACTTGGTTTTCAAACGGATATATACAAAGCGATGTTCTTCTGAGAATTGCGTGACTATGTCACTTAACTGCCGGCCAGGTGAGTTTTATATTTACATGTTTTTTCTTTGCTCGAGAAAAGCACTCACACAAAAGTGGTTGCCAACCAGGCAGCGGACGACCCTGTGGCGGAGCAGCAGAGCGGGTTCACAGCATCCGTTTGATCGCACACCGAACCACCTATGGCACACCTAACGACTATATCACTTAGATCATGTGTCCTTACTCGTCAATAACAATCGGATCCACGCCGTGGTGTTCTGTAAATACATTTGCGGCAGACTATTTAAACTTCCCTCTCGCTGGTGGATTATAGACTATAGGGATCGCTGTATGTCTATGAGGCTCCGCTGGGCCATTTACGTTTCAGATGTTTTAGGTGCTGTCTTGATCATTACTCACTGTCCTCCTTCCCTCCCACACACACCGACTCTTCTCTGTTTAAGCCATCCAGGGACCGGTGCAACGTGATCGGAGGGGCTAGCTGGCTTGGAGTGGCCCTGCCCGGGGGAGGCTGCTGCAGCCCTGGCCGCTGGAATGTTACGGAAGAGCAGTAGTGGCGGTGGAGCAGTGAAGCGGACCCAGGGGCTGCCTCGACACCTCTCCAACCCTAGCACGGGTTTTCTGTCGGCGGGATCCACCAAGACCTGGGATATGGGTCGTGCGTCCAAGAACAACAACCCTCTGAACAGTATTGGGCTCGAGTCCCACATAGTGGGCGCCCCGGGGGTTGACCCGGACTATGTGATGCAGCTGGTAAATGATGTACGGACGTTCGCCGACGTGTTGCTCAACCTGAAGAAGGCCTTCCAATCTAAAGGTCAGTTCAAAACAAATGGAAATCTAATGTGTTGGAAATGGAAGATTGATATTTGTTTGTGGGGTGTGGGGGACATTTTTGCCTCTGCAAATTATACCTAATGGCTGGATGTGAAAGTTCGAAAAGGTTACCTGTTAGTTAATATTAGTGTTGTAAGGCTTTTTAATTGCAATGTGGCTCAGGATTCAAAGCTATTGTATCATCATGTTTATATCCATGTCACTCAGGAGCCTATGTGCAGTCTTTGAAGTTGAGAACTTGAGTAAATTGAAAGGCAATATGACAAGCATGATTGGAAGTTGGCATAATTATAGCACAATAATGCAACAATACACACCATAAATATTTTTTTAAAGTGTGCATTGTCTGGAATGCATTTCACCCTACATAATCACCTGAGGATGTTGATCAACTGAATCATATGAAGCCCGGCGTCACACGTAGATGAAGACGGAATAAATATAAATTAACACACACACACACACACACACACACACACACACACACACACACACACACACACACACACACACACACACACACACACACACACACACACACACACACACACACAGAGAGGACGGGAGTGTCTTGTTGTTCCATTCCTCTGGCTGGAGGAGTCAGGCCTCTTGGAGGGAGGTAGCCTTGGCCCCTGCCTTGCTGAGCACTGCTCCCACACATCACAGAAGCATTCGGGATATTCTCCTCCCTCCCACCCACATCCCCTAACGTTGACTTATTTGGCAGGTGGGGATAAGAAACCCCCTTCCTCTCTCTCTCTCTCTCTCTCTCTCTCTCTTCTCTCCTCTCTCTCTCCTTCTCTCTCTCTTCTCTCTCTCTCTCTCTCTCCTCTCTCTCTCTCTCTCTCTCTCTCTCTCTCTCTCTCTCTCTCTCTTATATCCTTCCCCCTAATTGACCCAAAGTACACCTGTTCAACTCTTTTCCGATATTTTCTCCTGTTTCTTTCACCTCGCTCCGATGGAAGGGTTCGCGTAATTGTTGTAGGCTGTTGTGCCTCTGGTTGTTTGCACAGCCCCCTATTTAAAGTTGTGAGGTCGAGGCCCGAACCAGGTGTTCCAGATCATAACCACAGGCAACGGACGTTAAGGGAGATGTGGGTCAAGGCCAGGAACATCCTGAACTGATGTATGCCTTTGGGGAACACTCAAGGGGACGTAAACGCTGCTCATTTAATCGAGCAGATTTGTTTTAATTAAAGTAAGGCCTGCCTGCTTTGTATTTATTATTATACATTGGTCATGTATTTTAGAGGTCACACGATGCTTGCAAAGCATGGCGTGATGGTTATGTGATTGCATTTGTGTTCCGTGGCATCTCATCTTTTTTTTGACCTCTTTCCAGACAGCCTTTCATCATGTTTCAAACTTTACAAGCCTGTAAAAGCCGCAAAAAACACAGAAAAGCAAAGAAACCGGAAATGACGAGATTTAAACTGGTATTCGAGAGTCTGCATTGTAACAAAGTGTTAAAGACACTTGTAACCTTTCATAGAGATTAAATGTCAGTCTTGCCTAACCTAAAACTTATTTGTTTGGAAAGAAACAAGACATTTCATTTTTTTCTTTCTAATCACAATTTCCTTGGTACAGACTAATATTATTACTGTCAAGATGCTGATAATTTTTTCGGAACCCAACATTGTCCTGTGACTAGGGAATCCAAATGATGCTTTGTCAGTGAAGCCTATCTTGTTGTGTGTGTGTGTGTGTGTGTGTGTGTGTGTGTGTGTGTGTGTGTGTGTGTGTGTGTGTGTGTGTGGTGTGTGTGTGTGTGTGTGTGTGTGTGTGTGTGTGTGTGTGTGAACATCCCTAAGTGGACTAGATTAACATCTTGTTTGTAATGGTCTGAAGCCTAGGCATGTCACATGGTCAAGAAAGAGAATCCCACACACAGACAGCTATGTTCTCTCTTTGGGTCTAGGACAATTACCTGAGCCAGACTTGATCTATTTATTTCTTTAAAGACGGCAAATCTGAAGAAATGCTTATTTCAGAAATATGCTGTTTAAGATCACGACCAATGTCCAACCCTTCACAAATTTGTCTACCCTCTATAGCAAACCAAACCTCTTTAATAACATGAAAAAACTAAAGGGAATGTGTACATGCAAGAACGACTTGTGTTGAATCCCCACATGCGGAAAACCTTAAAAAAGTATACATTTGGTACTAAATTCGCTGGAGAAAATTGTGTACTTAAAGGTTACTCAGTGTGGTACTTTTTTGGACCAGTCTGCTGCTTTTGTATCACATGGGAATGGAACTAATGAAAAGGAAGGCAGACGAGGGTGGGGGTCCTCTCTGCTGCATACTTGGCCGCGGTGTAATGTTGTGCGATCTGCAGAGTGCGTCAACATCTCGCTCCGCAGGGAAGTCCGTCCGCACGGCGGGTTTTCCATGCGGCCTAAGAAAGCTGAGAACAGCATAAACACAGTGGAGGAGGTGGGCAGGCCCATGCCAGCGTCCGTGTTATTCCACGCATATTTTGTGCGAGGTCCAGTGTGAAAAAACAACAGCGTAACGTGCACCCCTCCAAAAATTCCCACCCTAAAACGTTTCACTCCGTCGCGTCCTCCCCGAGTGCTGACGCCGAACGCCAAGCGCTAGCTCAGCATGTCGTTGTTTTCCTTCTTCCTTAACACAACCTTAAGGCGCACCACAGCCGGAGGCAATGCCCAAGCAAAACATGCTTTGGTTGGGAGAGCTACAAACCGCGTCGCGAGCGGACCAGAACGGCCACATTCGTTACACCCATGGAGAAACACCCACAGACCCCTGTGGTCAGAGTCGGGGTGAAGATGTTGTCTTTACGATCCCCCTTTTGCTCCCGTGAGAGCAGGGCCATGATAAGGTGCGTGATCACCAATAATGGAGCTGTCAAGGAGCCAAGAATGCGGGGCAGTAGGAGTTGCGCCTGATTGGATCTGGATGACCCCCCCCCCCCCCCCCCCTATGTAGCCCAGTAGCCATGCCCCCTGTTGGGTCAAGATAATCTTTGTCTTCTTCCACGGTCCACCAACGCCCGCCATTGACCCCTCGGTCCGCTCCGTCTCACGCCCCGGGGGCTCCGGGCCTCGTCGTTATGCGTCTTGAATTTGCCGCAGAATTGGAGGCGACTTTTTAGTGTGGGATTGAAGCGGGCTGGAGCGAGGGGCGTTGAACAACAAGTGTGGCCCTACTTTCATTAACATCCCTTGGCCGAGCAGGAGTTTCTTCCTCCCCTCCCCCAGTGCTCCCGTGAGGAGTGGATTTGGAGGAGTAGTAGGGCCAACGGAAAATGAAAGAGGTGGTTGGGGGGAAACAATATGACAGCCGGGCGTTAGACACAAAGTCCAGCAAGAAGTAACAATCGTTTACAAAAGGGTTGTTCAATTGCAGACCATCAAAGTCAAACCTAGCTCACCCTTTTGTGGCATACTATGCTTACTTTTTACATTGGCACATTCGAATGTTTACAATCTAAGCTAAAGAAGTAACGGATAACGGAACAACCGTAGGGACAATAAACCTTTAATTTGGGAATACAGGGAATGCCAAAGCAGATGACCTTTTTTATTTTAATTTCAGAAGGCTGTGATTCGGTTATTCAGAGATGGAAAAAGCCTGGCTAATGGTTTAAATCTGGATGAAAAGAGAGCTCTCCATACACAGTGGAGCGGCCGGCCCCCTCCCATCCCCCTCCTCTTCCACATACTCTGCATTCCTTTTAAACAAATGTTCACTTGTAGCTATAGTGTCTTCAAGAGCCCCATGTGGAAGGTGTGAAGCAGATTGTCTGGGAAAATGGGGAAATACAATTGCAATTCAACCTCCACATACTGGTCATTCTATTTCTTTACAAAGTATACATGTTTACATCGAAACGGTTGAGAAGGAAGAATATGCTACACTTTGTAGCTGAATAAAATGGTGCCAGTAGATGTTACCGTCATCCATTTAAACTTTAAATAAACATAGAAAATCAGGTCCTCGGTGTGAACTGAACATCGAGAAGCTGACTTGGGTAATAATTGTGTTGTTTTTACTGATGAATGCAAGGAGCAGAAAAAAAGAGTTTCCTCTTCAAGGGCATACAGCCTATAGCTTCTCTTTCACAATCTCTTAAGATGCCTCACATAGTTCTGAAATGCTCAGTGGTTTTCCCCCCGTTCTCAAGCCCAAGAAGCTGAGGAATGTATGCTGAGCTGCCGGCAGTTGGAAATATGGATTTTTTTTTTTGTGGAGGCCCATGAGGTTGGATGAGACTACAGCAACAGCATATACTTAAAGGGCTTTTTATGCAGTTAGAGCAGTAGAGATAAGCGCCGAAAGGCCCTCTCGGCCCTCTGGGGTTTGGTTCTCCTGGAAAGTCCTGGTTTTAACCACCACACCCCAGGCGCAATTGGAATAAACAACAGTTTTCCGCTTATGAGATGAGCAACCGTCTCACAGCGTGTTTGCTTATCTCAACGTTTGGGGCTTATTTGCTCAATGTATAGCGGGACTGTACAGTGCTTCGCAGATACTGTACTACCACTATTGCTCTGTTGAGCTGAGGAAGAGACTGACCGTGGCAGGTGGACCTGACCTAATCTCTCTTCCACCCTTATTTTCTCCCCACTAGTTTCATCACAACGCTGATAAACTCCTGCGCCGCTCCAGAAGAGCTGTTTTGTTCTGTCTCCTCCTTCTGTACCGCTGTCTGTCCTACACTAACTAATGTAGGCCTAATGCGTAACAAAGGCCTGATGTATTAAGAGCGATTAACCACTAACCCAAACCGTTTATACCTCCTTTATTGACACAAGTGGTGCCATTGGTTTATTTTAATTTAAGTAAATTTCGTTTTTTAATTTGAGCTTAAACTTTGAATTAAAAAAAAGTCTCCAGTCATCACGCGGCAAACTATGGGGTACTCCCTCCCAGTGAAAAGTGCTACCATGCCTGCCAAAGTGGCCACTTCACAAACGGTTTGCGGGTGGTGCCTTTCCTCGGAAGAAAAGACAAATCCTTGCCCTTAATGGTTTAATGGCCTGCTCCTCTTGTGAGGTGAAAAAGGAGAGAGATTTGTTGGACAGTCTACTCCTCCACGGATGCCGAGAGATGTTTCTCTGTGGAAGCCTGTGGTCGGGTTGTGTTTACTGGGTGAGGATTTATGGTTATTAGCCCCAGAACCTTGGCACCAGAGAGAAGCCACGGTGAGGGTTGAGCTGTGCCCCACGGTTCTCCCTGCTACAGGGAGCCCACATGGGGGCCTTTTGGGGTGGACCCCCTGAAATTTACAACCGTGAATGCATGTGTGGCGCTGAGGCAGCTACACACAGCGCTCATTTGTAAGGCCAAGTGCAGCCCAACCTCTGTGGAACACACACGCAGATTTCCTCAAACAGTGTGCAGCCTGTTGAATGTGCTTATCTTTGACTTTATGCAAAGGCAAAATGATAATAACCAGGGGCTATGTTTTTTGTTTTACACTTAACAAATTATTAAGAAGGAAAAGAGAATACTTTTTAAATTGAATGAATACATTAGGTAACCAGAAGCTCCTTTGCAAGACACATCCACAGTCTGATATTGTGTGGTAGTATAAGGCTACATGTGGAAAAATACAACCTATTTACCTATCAATGTTGTTATTCTCCTTTCAGTTGCATATCACCTTTCAGACAAAGGTATTGTGATACCAGAATATTTCTCTGTCCGTCTGCCTATTGTACAGTCATTCATAGATGTTGAATTATCTCAAGGAGTAAGTCTGGCCTTTGGGGCAAAATCTCAGCCCTCAAAAAATGCAGTTATCTAGAGTTCAGGTAGCTGGCTGTTTATGGATAGCCTGCTGTTTACTGTCTGCCGGATGCCTAGAGGGAGCCCTCTCTCACTGTCCAAACAAGGCGGGGGATGACGACGACTCGGCTAGGCACCCAGTAAAGCTGCATTTGCTTAGTTAAGTAAGGGGCTTGAGAAGGTGGTTTAAATAGAACCCTGACCAAACCAGCCCACCTGTTGCAGATCACGTTGCGGTCATCTCAGCGGTGCCAACGAGTTACTGGCTACTGGGAGCTTTCCATCTTGGTATTTGAGTCCAGACAATGTTACTGTTTGAGGAAAAGGTAAAACGACACCTGACCAAATCCTGTCTTGTATTGGGTTGACTGATTTAAGTTATAGAATATCAATATCGTGATGTAAAGCCCCATTCACACATGCACTGCAACCCTGAATTTATCCAGACCTGGAGGAGATGTATGTGAGAATGTAAATGTCAGTTGAACCGGACGATAAAAATATTTTTTTCCCTGCCAGCTCCTGAGTAAAAGTCTGAGTAATGTCTGATTTAGCTCATGTGTGAATAGCGCAGGTCATTAGAATGGAGGAATCACAGCGATTAGATCCGCTTCTATATACTCCATTACAGTTGGGTGGCCAAAAATGCAAAGAAGAGGAAGAATTCCCAGCGAGTGTTGATAACATTTCTATCATGCAACTGGCGTGCAAATGCATGTAGTATTGATATCGACACATCAACCCACAAACAAAATGCTGTGATTTCTGAAGTAACCTTTTAAGTCATGTCCTGCCTCCTGCATACTTCTTCCAGGCACAATCCCTCAGCGAACACAAAGGGGAATGTTTCCAGTATGCTCCTGCTGGGAGCATACATGTGTGAGAGGGCAACTCCGGAAAATGTCCAGCCCTGATTCCTTCGACAATTGAGTTCATATGCTTTAGATTCGGTATTGACTCCCTCCTCGTTTTCCTGAGCCTAACTTTTCTCATGGCGAAACAGACGATTAAATGAAGTTAAATGTCGCCATGTTTCAAGGCATTGGGCATAGAATAAAAGGTAAAAAAATCCACATCTACTTCGCCATGTTTATGAGCTTGTTCTCCTGCTTCCACCTGGATGGGCTCATCTCTCCGGGACGAAATGAGTCAGTTGGCTCCAAACACCAAGACGGCTGTCACCATCATGGAATGGGGCGGATGGATCCCGAGTGAATGGGAACCGCCCTCTGGGCCTTAAGTCCACTGTTTTAGTTGTGGGATTAAGCAAGGCTTCCAGCCCGTCAAGTCATCCGCCCATCCTCACCCTCCCTCGAAGGGAGAGCCAGAGAGGTGCAGACAGGGGCGCGTCGTCGAGGCTCCGGGGAGCACGACTTCCTGGGGGCCTCTACGGTTGTCCCCGGGGCCCCTTCTCCCAGGAATAACGCCTGGTCACCAGACATCTGCCGGGGCGTGCCTGCTTCACCTGGAAGGGTCTTGCGTGTCCAGACAGGATATTTGATTGCCTGTTGTTGCCAGCTGGAGAGGAGGGCAGGGGGGGGGGGCTGGAAGTGGCTTTTTTCCCTCCCCACATTGTCCTACCTGACGCACGTGAAGACGGAAGAAAACAATGGGATCTCCCCACCAAGCTGACAGCAGGTTTACGGGAAGACTTAAGAGGGCTTGAAAGGCATATATTAAGCTCTGTTGTTGGCCTACTTTCTGTCATCTTGGTATTGTCGAAGGACACAAGATTAAGTCCACCCAAACTTTTGTTATCCTAAGAAGATCTTCCAGTTTAGAATTGGGTTGAAACTGAGACCGGAGGTATAACCACACACACGTTCTTAATTACTATTATACAATGACATCGTTAATTACTTGATCCTGATGAGTGAATCATGATCCATGGGTGTGCATTATTCTTCAATGCAGGGACACCTCTGCCTTTCTACAGTTTCACATCAATGCGCTCAAATCCAAACAGACTTTTTGCTGATGACACAAACACAATTTGTGCCACTCCTCGGGATATTTATATTTCAGCTGATTGAAGTCCGTAGGAAATGATGAAAGTTGTAGATGGAAGTAACTCATATTTAGTGATTGTTGGATGGTAACTGTGGTTTAAGCGTAATAAACCACTCCGGGGTCTCCTGTTACTGGAAAATACTGTACATCAGGGGAGGTGATGAGGCCGTGGAAAGGCACGGTCAGATAACCACCCCATAGTGGGTTATTCCTTACATATTCAATAGTGCTGAAGTGATTCAGTTGATGAAACAATACGTTTTAAATTTGTTAACATCTGTTAAAATTCAAATCTGCTGCTTATGGTTTTTGAAATGCTTTTCTCATCAAATCAAAGTTAAAACCTGAAACCACTTCTGCTGCTGGAAAGCCTAGTATATAAAAGGTCTAATATTGAATGTGATCATATGAGGTTGAAATCCATATTTTGACAGATATTATGATTTCATGACCTCAGAATCCCAGGAGCAAACCATAATGGAGCTGATTAGATGAGATTCCTGCGATCAAAATAGGGCATCAGATCATCTGTCCCCGCTGTGTAGAAGGTGGGCCAGTATTGTACCATGATGTGTGTGTGTTTGTGTGTATGCGCGTGTGTGTTTGGCTGGGTCTTTCATTGAAACAATGCCACCAGGCCCCACGCTACACCGCCTGTTATCTCCCCCGCCACAAAGGCCCGCCTCCGCGCGGCCTTCCCACAATCGCCAACACATTTCCAGCGAGCAGCTTTTTTGATGCCATTGTTGTGACAAAAGCAATTTGCGGCCGCGGCTAGATGTGGTGTGCCCCGGCGCTGGGCTGACAATGAGACGGTTCACTGGCCATTCTACCAGCCCCTCGACGAGCTGTCTTTTCCACCCCAGCGAGTACACGTCAGACCCCCTCTTTACACCACTCGTCAACGGCAGCCCGATTCGCACCCAAACCGGTCCTACTGTTTTGATGATGATCAGTGTCGTTAAGTTGGCGTTATTTTTCCCCCCAAATTGAATCTGTTGCCGTTTATTGTGGTTTTTCTTTTGTGGGTGGCCGTTTAAGTGTGATCTAAACAGCCTAATTATATTGAGTCTGTAGTGACCCAGAAGGGCTTCAGCTGGTTTTGCTTAGCTTCACAGCTGTCTTTGTGTGTGTGTGTGTGTGTGTGTGTGTGTGTGTGTGTGTGTGTGGGTGTGGTGTGTGTGTGTGTGTGTGTGTGTGTGTGTGTGTGTGTGTGTGTGTGTGTGTGTGTGTGTGTGTGTATGCGTGTGCAAACAATATATATTTCTTCAGTCAACGTTTATTGAAACCTATTGTAGTCGGAGGGATTGGTGCTTTTAAAGTTAGACTTTCCCACTATTATTCAAACGAACACGACGACACCAACAACATTCTGTTCACCCTAGTTCCCTACATCCATTCACAATAACGGGAACTTCTACACGCTTCTCTCAGATAGGTTGAGGGTTAACGGGATTCAAAGCCCCGGTTTGGTAGCCTTGTGAATGACATCCTGCCTCGCAGCACGCTCCCGGTCAGCGTCCACCTTTTGTCATTCAAAACCAAAGACCCTCAGGTGTGCCAAACTCCATGGCCGGCCCCACTCTCATGTGCTAATCAGCGGCCGCCGCGTTTCCTCCGGCCTGAAAGGCATCAAACGCCGTTGTTCCCGCTGGAAACACCAGCCGACCACAACTGAGAGAGGGAGGGATTAGAGCGAGGTGATGATGGTCTTTTAATGAAGGTCCTTTGTCGGCCTCGGTATAAGAGCGGAGACTTCAAAAGGGGTGGGCGGTGGTGGGAGTTGAGGGGGGTCAGAGACCTTTCCCCCTGGGGGCTAGCCACCTCGGCCCAACGACGTGGTGACGGCCTGTAATCATGAGGCGGTGAGGGTCAAAGGGATATCGCCTTCAGCCCAGGGAAGGGGCTTCAGGTTACGAGTCCAGCATCTCAAGGAGGGATCAAATCAATTCAATTGGTTTTATCCCTCTGAGTTCAATTAACTTTGATCAAATGAAAGTGGTGGTAAGATGACATCATGTGCTACAAACCTGGGTGCTACTGATTGGCTCTTGGATATTCTCTGGGTTAGGGTTTGGGGGGGGGGGGGGGGGGGGGGGGGGGGGGGTGGGGGTGTGTGTGTGTGTGTGTGTGTGGTGTGTGTGTGTGTGTGTGTGTGTGTGTGTGTGTGTGTGTGTGTGTGTGTGTGTGTGTGTGTGTGGCTGTTCTGTATCACATAGAGGAGGCTAGAACTTTTGGCGGTGGAATGGGTGTGGGTTCGATACACACACACACACACACACACACACACACACACACACACACACACACACACACACACACACACACACACACACACACACACACACACACACACAGTCATCTAATTTCGACGGCCCCTGTAAATCCTTTTAACTTCACCATAAACTACGCCTCCCGTCCCAACCCGCTACGTCAGCGGTGCGGCCTTGATTCAAACCAGACGGGCCGCTTGTTGTGCACAGCCCTGTGTGTAAAACAGCCAGTTAGACGTGAACTCACCTGTTGACTGATTGCCAGCACATAGCTGTATATTACGCACTGCAACATAAGCCTATCCAACTGGCTTTGTTGGTGGCATGGTTCCCATGCCAAGATTAAATTTCTTTCATGTTCCTTTTTGTTGATGCCGTCGTTTCTAATTTGTGTTTTATTAGGTTTATTTTGGAACGTAACTGTGCATTTTAAAGGCGTGCTTGGTTTTGTGGCTAAATTTAGATTTAAACCTTGCAGTGTGAAGAAAGCTTGGGCATCCAGCACTGCAGTTAGTTTTTTTATTTGAGTTCAATTCCGCTAGGATAAAGTTGTGCGATCTAAAGAAGTCAGTTTAAAGTTCAGACTTTATTGCATTTCATTACATGACAACGTTCAACAGACACTTTCATCATTACAAGGCCTCTGAAGATAGTGGGGGGAACAACGTCAGACTCACGAGTCACAACAACGAGTTGCATACCGTTTGTTTTTTTAAGTTTGGCAAGTTCACACAAAGACTTTCTATTAAAATGCATCCGTCATCCAAACCCTGTGTTTTCTTATCTGCATACAAGGATTTTGACTCCTCTCAGGTATACTGCCTCGGTGTCTCTCATAGTTTAGTGACATAAGAAGACAGCTAGGGGATTATTCAAAACACCTCGAGGAATTCTCTTACGTCATGCATGCATTACTTCCTCCACAATTCACCCATCACATTTTTCTGTCATTTCATTCTAACTGTTCCACGTTACAATGAGATCCTCAGTTTTAATCGTATTCCCCTTTTGTATTATTTAAGCTATAGGACCTCTGCGATATCTGTGCGTCGTGTTATGTCCTGTTGGATGTCTGCCATTGCTGTAATGGCAATTGCTTTCAAGGACAATAAAGATCTTCTGAAACGGAACCTGAGTCAGAAAGTCTTCAAAAGGCATACCTCTACTTGGTTATCTGCTCCCTCATTAGGACAGAATACATTTTTGTCATAGCCCAACGACAGTGGGGGTAGAAGCGAGCATGCATGCAGGTGTAATCAGAAGGCGTTGGGGGCATTCTTTCGTGTCGTCCTCTGGTGTTTTGCTTAAAAGAAAGGCTTTGCCTCAAGAGTTTACGCAGACAGCTGTAGGACAAAGAAACCAGTCTGCGCTAGGACGGAGACACCGGCTATGTCATTTGAGTCATGTCTTCCTTCACATTTTCACAACTGAAAACGGCAGGAAAGGAAGATCTTTATCAGGACAACAATGTGGGTAAAGGTTGAACAAGTCAACCTGTCGTGATTCCTAATTTAATTAGTTTTTGAGGGGGTCTCAGTCAGGGGTTAATTCAGTCGTTCATTACAGTGAGGGCAGTAGGGTTGTTGCTCGGGCACCATGCAAATATTGGGGTTTGCACTATATTTGTAACCCCCCTAACCCCTTACTTCCTCTTTACCTTGTTGACAGCTTGTTTGGCTATTTTAATAGTTAGTCTGTGTGTGCGTGTGCGTTTCTGCTTGAATACATGTGCAATCCATGTTAAACAGATGGGTTGCAACATAGTGCATACATATTGGTGGTGGTTAGTGAGGTCCCCCCTTCACTTTAGGCGTCTTTGAGTGTTATTAATTATTATTTTTTCATGTTTAACCTCTGTTTTCCTTTTATTCCTAGTCTGTTTTACATAGTTTTGAATGATGACTATATGCTCTGTAAGGGGACCTTGGGTGTCTTGAAAGGCGCCTCTAAATTAAATGTATTATTATTATTATTATTATTATAGTGTCTTGCTGCAACAAGACACTATGTCTTGTTGCACGATTCGAAGGTCTTACAGCACGATTCGAAAATAAGTGTCATAGCATTCCCTCACTGTTACCGTCATACCATGTGCTTGCATGAGCATGCAGATGAGAAAACACTAGAATTTGAATTAATATTATGATTAGCTCTGTAGGTGAAAGATAGACATGGAACAGATGATTACAGGTGATGACTCGTATGTCATAATCACAATAGTCTGGCTGAACGGAAGTGGACAGCGACTATTGCCTAGCGTCGGATTTCACCGCTACTCCTCCCCTTCCGGTTGCTGGCGTTCCCGTATTGTGCTCCCCCTCAACCTCGGAAACTAGGCAGTATGGCGAGTCTTGAAGAGGACTTTGACGGCGCTGTAAAGTAGGCATGTTTGGCTCTTTCCGTCGAAAATTGCAAAGAACTGCAAAAGATTTGCTTACAGCATTTGCTGAGGAAGAAAGATGTTCTATTTTGCGTGGACACCGCTGCTGCTTCCCGGGCTTAGCCCCGCCCTAGACGATTGTGATTGGTTTTAAAGAAATAAAAACAGGCCCGCCCAGTTTCCCCACGGATAGGCGAATCGAGGTAGTGTGGTTCCAGACCATTCTACGTGCTGTCGTTTGGTCTGGCTTTGAGACTATAATCACAAAGACAAATCAAACCCAATGGTACGGCCACACCAACCGCGTTACTCGCGTTGGATAACGCGAGTAACGCGCCTAACCTGACGCTTGATCATTGTGTTGGTTCAACGCTTCCAACGCGTCAACGCGCCAACGCAGCTAGATGAGTCCATGTCCATGCAAGTGAACGGAGCGTTCCCTCTTCGTCATAACTATCAAACCAAACATCCTTCACATTCACCGAGCGAACATTATGAAAGTAAAACACACATTTCTCGCTAATTTTTTTTCCATAAACGCATTTAATGGCGTAACTATGTTACTATTTCCACCCAGAATAAAGAAAGCGCCCCCCCCCCCTCTCTCTCTCCACACAGAGCTCCAGGAGGGTCTGCAGCCCACGGTGCAGGAACGCCTGGCCGAGCTGCTTCGAGTCCTGAAGGCCGTCATCGGCAAACACCCCTCGCTCAACTCGACGGACATCCTGGGAGCTGCCGGAACGGTCATCGCAAGGGTCAAAGGTCAGCCCCCGCTACTCTATCTGGAGTGGATGCGCACACACCAACACAGACATACAGACGGACAGACAGCGGGTGATGTTGACACGTGTTGACATGGGGGGGGCGGGGGGGCATGGCATTGTAGTTCTGCAGATCAGTTCAGGGGGTCCTTTGCATCGCTCCAGACTGACACTGACTGAACCTCTCTCACACGTATTCTCTCGACTTGGTTCGTCCATTGTTTTCAAATTGACGTAGAGTAGAAATGTTTTGTTTAGTGTTTTTTATTCAATAAAGATGATACACACCATAACTGCTTCCATGCAAGAGGAACATGAATGTAATGAATACGCAAGCAGGGTGATGACCAACAAGGATAAAATTCATTTTTTTCACTCGGCCTCTTCAGTACAGGTGTAATTTGCATTCCGCACTCCTGCGACATGGTGACAGGATGGCATCCTGTCACCATAAAGCCCCATTCTCTGCCTTTTGTTCAGACCAGCGTCCGTGTGTGTATACGTGCGTGTGTACGTGTGCATGTGTCTGTTTGGGTGTGTCTCTGGCTGTCTGCTGATCCACCTGCCCTATCTCCACATCTGAAACACAATTCAGACCTAAGAATGCATGTCATCGCCACACTGACTTTGTGAGCGATGCCCGGAATGCCCAAAAAGATGGATAAGTAAATAGCCAAGACACTAACGGCGGGTGTAGTCGCTACAGGGGGAACAGAAAACAACTTCTTTGTTTGATCTCAGAGCAGGAAATGGACACACTCGGACGACTGACCTCATGTACACATGAAGGCATGAACTACATCCGTCTCTCTCTATCCCGAAAGATGTTTGCCAGTGCGTGGCAGCCCCACAGAACTTGGCATCGTGGTACCCCGGTGAGATCACTCTGACGCATGGTAGTTCCCATCCACCAGGGGGGGGCTTACAAGCCCCTCAATCTGTGGAGCCCGACCCGCCAGCATGTAACTCAAAACCCCGGAGCATAAAGGGGACAGTGAGCCGGGCTGAAAGGGAGAGTGGAGGGGCGGCACCGGGGGGGTGTAAAGAGCCATGAATCAGCAGGAGACCCGCGGAGACCTCCGGAGACCCCCGCTGAATGGCTGGGACGATGGTGGGGCCTGTGCGACGGCGTTCCTCCAGAGTGCTTTCCCTTGTTCCCCCCCGTGTTCCCGGTCGCCAGAGCTTTGATCCCAGGGTGTGATCGCTTGGGCCCTCCACTCTTTGAACGACTGCCAGGAATTCAGGGGGAAAACAAGAAGGAGAAGAAGTAGAAGAAAAACAGTCCCCACTAAAACATGCTTTGGATGGAATGTCTCAGCTTCCATTCCTACCAGCGGATTACTGCTTAAATAATAGAAGATACACATTTATATCTGTTACACACACACACACACACACACACACACACACACACACACACACACACACACACACACACACACACACACACACACACACACACACACACACACACACACACACACACGCACACACAGGGAGAGAAAGTGTCAAAAAGCACACGTAAACCCCGGCTGCCTGGACGCACAAAGCTTCATTGTCTGCGGTGTTGCATTGTACAATGTTTGTCTTTGCCCACTGGTTATGTTACTTCTGCAGATTTAATCTTTGAACCAACTATCGTCCGTTCAAACCACATTCAAGGCCTCCTCATTCTCGGGCTCAATCTTCTTAAGTTTCCATTCCTTCTCACCTTACGGTAATCTCAAGGCCAACGCAATAAAAATATCAACTTTCTCGAGTAATTGAAATTCTTGCCTTGTTCTCTCCGCCATCTTTGTCTTGAGGAGATCAGCGTGCATCTCGTCCAGGCAAAGATGGCGTAGAGAACAAGGCAGGAATTGAATCTGTTTACTGCGGTGCATCTCTGGCCTTGAATCGAGGAATCATAATATTTCCACTGTTTTTTATTGTGCTTGCTTATCGGACAGCTGCTGGATCAGTCTCATGGTTACGTGAGGTATGAACTCCAGGGGTATTTATTTGACTGGTGTTAACAATCTTTTGTTATTGCTTGTAATGTAGGAGTAGTAGGCCTATACCTCATTCAATGGCACATTACTCATTATTAAGATGGTTTATAAGCATGAAATGCTTGAATACACAAACGCCTGCAGGAATTATATGTTAGACAGTTGGATTATACACACATTGTGTGTAGGCCTACAGCTCGTGTTTCTAGTATTTTTCACTTTTATTTTTTGCAGACAGAGAATAACAAAGCTAATCTCCAAGCACTGATTATTGTTTTGTTCGTTCAGATGTGAAATAAGTGTCTGATAACTGGATTTCCTAATCACTTTACATCACATTCATTATAAGTGCGTTTGCTGACGAAAGAAGTGAATACTTTTTTTGTATACTGGAAATGCGTCGCTGGCACAATTAGTCGACTCACAAAGCACAATGACAGCTCATCCATCAGACGTTTGGTTCGACGCCTTAACCGTGCCAGTTAAGTGTACAATTAGTCAGTGGGGGCCTTGCACTTGACATGGTGGTTCCCATATAACAACGGTTCCTAGAGAGGGGGGGCAGGGCCGGGGGGGTGTCAGCACTCTAGAATCATTGTTATGAGACTCGCAGGATGTCCTGAGGAAGAAGCCAGCGCTCCCGCTCCGAGGCCCCGGGGCCTGGGAATGGGAATAGCAGCGCTCCAGTGGCAGGGTAGGCCAGCACCACCAGCACACTGGCTGCTCCACTCCCCACAACTTTCGGGTGACCCCACCTAATTCGTAGAGGGGACATATTTATTCGCGCTCCAGGTTTGCCCGCAGGAAGCGCCGATGACGGAGTCCGTTGGAGGGTTAGGAGTTGATGTCTTTCCATTATTCCCCGATTGTTTTGAGTCGAGTTTCGGTTCCCTCTGTCTCGCTACAGGGTGACGAAAAGGGGGCTACGGGTTGTGGCGCTCTGACGGTACAGCATGTCGTCACAAAAGTCGAGCAATGCAAGCGTTTCCTGTGGTGAAACAGGAAGCACTCTGCAAAGTTTTTTCTCTCTCCGCCTCTCCTGCCTGTGGCTTCCTCCGACTGCGTTCTGAAAAGGGTCGGTCGCATCGCAGAGAGACGACCAAACGCACGCAGAGAGTGCAAGGAATCGCCAACCTTTGACTCCGGGGTTGTTCCACGCTCGGATTATCGCGTCGTTGATCGTGTTTGGCGTTTTGGATTTGTTTTGGATGTGCCAATGGAATATCAAACCAGGGGATTGGAGATGAACTGCATTCTTCAAAACTCTCCCTGCACTTGGAAGGTCTTCCTGTAGCCATTTTTTGTTGAAGTAAGACCCTCGTAGACACACACAGCCACTGCTTTGGAATGCAGAAAGTGTTTTTTTTAAAGTATATATGTCTATACTTTCTAATTGTCAGCCTCCAAAGCTTTTGGCGCGCCATTGCATTTGCTGTTTCAGATTTTTGGATTCCTGCAATTTGTCTCTGCAATTTTTTTTTTCACTTTACTTGTAAAAACAGATTCTTTATTTGCTTCTTGGAAGCCAAGGGTTTATAAACCTATATAAACAGATTTTATTATGTGCTGCACTCGATAAAATCAGTAACAATGTTTATTCGGTCTTTTAGCTTTTTTTTCTTAGTTAGTTTTGTCATGCAGCAATAACTAAATGTATGTTTGCTTTTCTGAATGCTAAAATCGATATCTTTCGTTTAGTTTGACCAAAGGCAAAAGCAACCTGAGAACTTTTTTACAAACACAGCAATGTGGTTTGAATGTATAGGCAACTGTGATCTAAGCTATAACCCAAATCTGACGCACTCGTCATGTCGGCAGTGGCTGCTTTTTGTTGGATGTTTTCATGTGGTTTATCTCTGCTTTACAGCCGTCGACTGCAGGGAAGTGAGCCCAGAAAACAAAAAGGCTATATTTGGCGAGATATACGCGTCCATTGACACTTTGGCATTCACATTCGGCAATGTGTGAGTAGAGTGTTTGTTTACCTTTTCAGCACCATTTATGACTTTCTTTGTTAAACGTAAGGGGCTATAAAACTGTTTCCACTACTACCCTGCTTTGTCAAAAAAGACAAATAGTGTGTAGTATATTGCACCCAACTTAAGCGGAATAAGACCCAAACCATTAAAGTAGTCTTTTTGAATCAAGGGATTAGTTATTTTTGTAACATTTTCAGCAGCAGGAGTATTAATGTATGGTTGACCATCATGTTCCTGGTGCTGAGTTCTTCCCTCTGCGTATGTTTCCAGAGTGTCTGACTTCCTTA
Source organism: Gadus chalcogrammus (assembly GCF_026213295.1). Taxonomy (NCBI): domain Eukaryota; kingdom Metazoa; phylum Chordata; class Actinopteri; order Gadiformes; family Gadidae; genus Gadus; species Gadus chalcogrammus. The sequence continues at coordinate 9,201,669 of NC_079419.1, read as the reverse complement.
TGGGAGATGTGGACAGCGGCCCAGGGTTGGGGATCCCCCAGACCAGGAGAAGCAGGGTAAGACCGCGTCACACACACTTCCCTTTCGTCTCTTGTCTCTCGTCTCCTGGGCCCTTTTTCAGCTGGTTATCTTCAAAGCACCGCTCTCAGACACGAGTTCAAACGGCTCTATTGAAGGGGTCTCCAAAAACTAGTGTTTTTTTTTTTATACAAAGCCCTGTACTTTACAGGAAAACAGCCTCAAAGCCATTTTTCTCTCCGCGTCAAGATTGAATGCATCTAGCGTCCTCTGATGTCCGCTTGATGAGTTTCTCGCTGCTTTTTTTTCGCTCCCTGTGCTTAAATCTGCATCGTGTCCTTTTTTTCAGTCTTTTGACAACCTGTCTGTGGATCCCGGCAGATATGGCTCGGAGAAAAGTGACCTCGCAGGTAAGTGCAGTGTTAAACATCACACACACACACACGCACGCACACGCACACGCACACAGTCATCCTTTTAAATAATTAAATTTGGCCCTGGGCATCCCAGGGTATTAATTGCGTTCAGCGTAGAGCATAGTAATTGCTGTGATTGTTATTAAAGTGACTGGGCTGGCGGGAGATCCGGTTTAATATTGCGCTGGGTTTGCCTGAGGCCCTGGGTCGCTTTGGGAACTGGCTCAATGATTTAGGCTATACGGCCTCTTGAATGCCTGAGGTGGGCCCGCCCTACGCCGGTGCGTCTCAACCCCTGTTATTTCTGCAGCTTTTTTCATCCTATCCGTGGGCTGCCCTTTTCCCCCCAGCTCCATGCACATGTTTAGCATTCCTCGCCTGTTAATCAGTGGTGACGCGTGTGATGGGAAACACATGGTGGGGTTTGGGTTGAATCAGACGGATCGCACGACCGAGGTGTCGTTCAGGGGGTTATTGACGGCTCCCCCGTACAGTACATACTGTAGGTGTATTTACGATACAGAGGAGGAATCCCTTCGGATCTAGCGCAGGGTGTGCATCACACTGGGGGTTAGGCGACTTCTGTTTCTGATTGGCTCAGGCGAATCCCCGGTAGTGACGTCAAAGTTTACATAATTGTGAACAGGCCGTTGCCGTACCCTGTACTGATAGAACTGCGGTTCAAAGTTTGATGTTGTTTCGGTTTGGCTCTATTTACCACGCCATTTCCTCGTAGCGTGCTTTGGAGGTTTAGGCCTGCATTCCGTTCGCATTAAATTTTTCACTATTCAAAACATTTCATTTGACACTTTCATGTCCCCCAGAGGCTGAACAATTTTCTCTTCTCTGTATTTTTCTGTTTGACCGCGTCCCATTACAGGACCCGACGGGACAATATGAAATGGAAGCCAGTTTCCACATGGGTTACACATCGTTAGCCTCAAAGTCATATTTTGAGGTTCAACTTGTATTTAGCGTCAAAAAACACAATTCAAATAGATGACTTTGGCAGATAGTGATTATGGAATGTAAAAAGCACTCTGGTTGGCTTAGGATATAGCCAAATGAGGCACAATGAATGAGCAGCGTGAGAAGAGCAGAGTTAGGTTAAAAATCTAAATTTGGCCAAGATATGACTTGGGGGGAATTATGTTATCAGGCGACCTGTGAAAATACATTTCTGCTTCCCCCCCCAGAGGTGGCGCTGTCGCGGGAGGAGGAAGTGGATCTGACCCTGCAGAAGAACCAGAGCGGCGTGGAGTCAGCGCTGCTCTACGCCAAAGTCTGGTCCAAGTACATCAAGGACCTGCTGGCCTGGGTGGAGAAGCGCCTAGCCATGGGTGAGGCCCAAGACCTGGTCCAAGAGAAACCTACCAGGGGTTACATTGGTGTTTATGTCGAACGTAGTGGGGCTACTACGATTCCAATGGAGTGTTTAGATTTTTTTATATGAACGCTCATTCAACACAGGGAAGTAGTTGCGTTTGTGCAACTACTTCCCTGTGTGGAATGAGCGTGAACTCTGGCAATCCAGTTGTAAATGCACGTGAACCCTTGCATTTGAGGAGTACACTCATCACGAAAAACATTTGAAGACTTATTCTGATTCTCACTCTCTGCCTCACATGTCTTTCTCCTCTTCGTAGATATCGAGTGTGCTAAAAGCTATGGCAAAATGGCAGAGTCTGCAAAGGCCCTTCTAAGTCAACAGGTAATTAATAATCTGCGGTTAGGAAGTACTCTTCTGATCATGTGGAACTTAATATCATTAACTTAATAATTAAAAGTGTAATAAACAATATCCTCATCCAAAGGTATTTCTGTTTTCTTTCATCAAAGGACTACATGCCATTCAGTGACATCTACGTCTCCACGCTGAAGAAGGACATTGAGTACAGCCAGCTGCTTGTTCAGAGCGTCATGGCCCTTCAAACCAACAAGTTCATCCAGGTAACCACAACTGATACGCACACATAGTATGAGTATGAAATGGTTCAGCGACAACAGTCTGGCTGGCATGTTAGCTTTGTTCTAAAAACACATGTTTTCTCTTTTGCCCAATCACTGATCGTCAGATACCCCATTTGAATGTTGATTTTCTATTGGCCACGATAGACAACCTTGCCGTCCAATGACAATAATCGCTGACCTCTGTTTGTTTCTTAGCCGCTGTCGGCCCGTAAGAACGAACTGGACAAGCTGAGGAAGGACATCAAGGAGCAGTGGCAGAGAGAGCAGAAGAAAATGGTATGCAGGAGTTTTCCCCCTGTGGAGTGATCGCTGTAACTGTTGGTGACGTGTAGCCCTCTGCTCACAATCTGTATCCCAGGTGCTATCTTTGCTCCTGGTAACATCCTTCATGTTGAGCCGTTAGGGCAGGGTAGAGTAGAGTGGAGGAAGGTCAATCCCCAGTCGTTAAGTTTAATCATGCTTCTGTTTGAGGGTGTGTTTCATAGCTTTCTAAATGTTTTCTTAGGAGATGTTAACAGCTGATGTTATCATCCAAAATGGCGTTTCTGAAATGGGGCAAACGTCATTATTAAAAAATACATTTTAAAACGGCGTAGGATATTTCGTACTTGAAGAAGGAATACATTCATACATTTACTTATAAGAGAATGTATGGCTAATACTTTGCAATAACAGTACATTAATGAACCATTTATTAGCATTACATCATTCTACTTAACAATTGACTAACAGTTGATAAACAGAACACCTGTGTTGAAGTGATACATATTTGTTAACAAAGTAAAAGGTATTATTGCATAACATTAGCATAGGGGTTAGGGTTAAACCTAACCCGGTTCAATAATGTAGAAATTAATATCTTGTTCATCAGTAAATGATTCCTAGAAAATTAGTTGACTCTTAGTTCATTGTTACCTAACGCTACTGCAGTAACTCATTTTAGTTAATGGTTAATTAATGTGACCTTATTGAAAAAATTATGAATTTACTTCATTCATAAGCAAAACATAGTTCCCTTTCCTAACCAAGACTTGTAAATGTTCGGGCTCTCCACACCTACACACCCAACCGGCTGGCTGTTCCACGTTATTTCCACAGTTATTTTTACCCAGTTCCATTTAGTCACGTTCTTTTTCGGTCCCTTCCAGCTGGAGGCGGAGGCCAGCATGCGTAAGGCACGCACGCTGCAGGCCCAGCGCAGGGAGGAGTACCAGAGGGCGCGCTCGTCCACCATCCGCTCCCAGGAAGAGCAGCAGCAGCAGACCCAGCCCCCGGCCACGGCGGCGGGCAGCAAGCAGCTGGAGAAGAAGAGGAAGATCGAGGAAGAGGCCCTGCAGAAGGTACTAGGCGCTACAGTACAGGCACTCCAGTACAATATACAGAGGATCGTTTTGGTTGACGCCTTCTTATTTTGTTGTTATTTTTTGCCTGGTTTGTGACAGGTTGAACGGAGAATGCTTGGAATTATTTCAAGGAGAGCAATAATTTTTAAAGTTCAAAGTCAGCTTTACTGTCAATACCAAAATATGTGCAAGAAAAATAGAGGAATCCAAATTGCGTTCGTCTCTGACCCAGGGTTCAATAAGTAGAAAAGGACAATGTAAAATAAAGTAAAATGAAATACAAGAAGTAATATTTACAATAAATGTTGTGCTATCTTTCATTTGTTCTTGTATTGTTGTGCCCATGAACGTCAACGAATTGTCCCTTTGCAGTATAAGTATGTTGATCCCTGTGTTGCGAAGAACACATCACTAATCCGACTCTTGGGTCCCGGTCTCTCCCCGGTCTCTCCCCCGGTCTCTCCCCCGGTCTCTCCCCCGGTCTCTCCCCCTCTCTCTCCCCCGGTCTCCCCCCGGTCTCCAGGTGGAAGAGGCCCAGGAGCAGTGCCGGAGCTGCTCGGCGGACGCGGGCGCCCGGCGCATGGACCTGGCCAACGCCAAGAGCACCGTCCTCACCCAGATCAGAGAGCTGGTGTTCCGGTGCGACCTCACGCTCAAGGCCGTGAGTACCCTACTGGTGGGGTCTCCTCGCTGTCGTACAGAGCTGCTCACGTGAAGGCTGGAGGGGGGGGGGGGATTCTAAGAAGAAGGGTTTGAAAGGATAAGTCATACGTGACCTTCGAGGCACGGTTAAATACATACAGAGGCGGGGCGATTTGACTGGGACTTTGACCCGTAGCCAATCGAAAGGCTGCCTTAGGTATTTGAGGTCTCTCGACCCAATCATTGTAATGAGACAAGGCCGGCTCAAAGCAGGGTAATCCTCAAAAAAGAAGGTTGTAATAGGAAGAAGTCATGCATCCAATGAGCTTCGATATACAATTAAATACTTAAAGAGGTGGGCAATTGAACTATGACTTTGACCCGTAACCAATCGGAAGGCTGCCTTTCTAAGGTCTCTTTATTCAATCATTATAATGAGACTTTAGAACCCCCCCCCCCCCCCCCCCGCCCATAACAAGCTCTGGCCTCTGGCTACCTTTTTTTTTTAAACCTTAAAACTTAAGCTATACAAAACAGGAGAGTGCACAAAATAAATCATCAAATTAAAATATACAAAAAAATCTGAGCCAACTAAACTGACCCACATTTATTTGAAGCTATTGTCCTGTGTGTGCGGCCCCGTCTACTCCCAGGTGACGGTGAACTGGTTCCAGATGCAGCAGGCGCAGAACGTCACGCTGCCCACCCACTTCCAGGCGCTGAGCGAGAGTGCCAAGCTGTACGAGCCCGGCGAGCGCTACGCTGAGTTTGTGCGCAACCTGCCCCAGGACCTGCCCAAAGGCCGCGTGCACTCGGACTCCGTCTCCTCCGACAGGTACGGACTCACCTTCATTCGTTATTTAGTGGATCAAACTTAAAGTGAATTATTCTTTGTTGCTACTTGATTTTGCTGATTGTGATGCAAGTAATGCAAGCGTAAACTATTCATCCACTGAGTTTATTAGGGTTGGAAGATCCTCTCATAACCCATCAATCATATTCACAATCATATTACAGCTCAACAATGTAGACCGTATTCAGATACTTCTATACGGTATTTAGACATAAATCCCATATCTTTTTATCCTAATAATGAATACCTCGATCGCATTAGATAGGGGCTAAGTTTTATGTTCAGACACAATGGGTCAGACATGTTTGCATGTTGACCTGCCAGGATTTAGGGAAATCTAACGGCTGACTAGGACAATCTCTACTGTCCTATAGAAGTCTCAGCCCGTGGTTAGGCCTGGTTCCACTTTCAGGGTGACAATGAGTCAATAATGCGTGGGTGGTGGAAACAGACGGGGAGTTGCAGAAAGAAAAGAAAGAGAGAGGGTGGGAGAGAGAGATAGAAAACCAGAGTGTGTAGAGGGGAGGGAGAGAATGCGAGTTTAATTTTCTGCCCTTCCTCAGGAAATGTCTGTGGCAAAGGCTGAATGCGGCAGAGCAGATTGCAAGTGTGGGATTCTGGCTCAGGTTTCGAGCGACTCTTGGTTCGCTATCAACGCTGTTCAAAACACCAGCTTTAAAATCCACGCATACGGACACACACACTGCCACACGCACACACTGCTAAAACAAATCCACACATGAACACGCACACACTGCTGGAACACACACACACACACACACACACACACACACACACACACACACACCACACCACACACAACACACACACACACACCACACACACACAGAGAGAGCACACACACACACACACACAGAGAGCACACACACACAGAGAGCACACACACACACACACACACACACAGAGCACACATTGTGTTACTGTACAATGCTATCAGCACTATTTGGAGGTGGAATACTATTGTTTTTCTCTCTCCCAGCAGTGTTGGGCCTTTTCGTCAACACTGCGAAGGGACTTATGTGGTTGGTCAATTTTTAACAGAACTATGAATCAAAGATATTCATGTGATGAAGGCAGCCATTGTCCAGGCAACCGTGCAAATCCCTGTGCCGTCATTTTTCCGCTGTTTTTGTTATTTGTATATCATTTCTGCATGTTTTAAGCTTCTACGTCTTTCCAGGTTTTCATTGTGTAGATGGGCCTCTCAGAGAAAGGATATGTAAAACCTATATGTGAAGTCCTTGCAAGTTTATACTGTATACAATACATTTAGCCTAATATTTTTAATTCAATGCCCTTCCAGTGGCTGCCCTATACAAATTAAAGAGAAAGACAGGCAGCTTTCAGTTTCAGTCTTCAGTTCTGTTTTTCTTTAGTTTCTTTTCCTCACTGCTGCTTACCAGAGGGGCTTAAGAAAATGCATAAACAAAGTGTAATGATTGTTCCTACCGACCAAAACAACAGGGTGGTACCCTGCCATGACCCGTCTTAAATGCCGGGTTTTTGACCATAAATAGTCCAGGGCAAGGTGAGCGAACGCAAGCTGCGTTGGAGCAGGAAATGAACGTGAATGTGTGTGTTGTTGTGTCAGTGGTGGTATCGCGGATAGAAATCAAAATGCAGAAATGCACTACCCGCGTCCTTTTACGGGCAAGGAAACCACATGGAGGTATTGCATTCAAACCAGCACTTCTCCCCCTTGCCCTCCTCAGGTTCCTGTTCCACAAGAGGTCGGTGGACAGCAGCCACTCGTCCCATGGTAACCTGTCCCAGGCCTCTGGCGAGCTGCTCAGCGGAGACGAGGTGGACAGCCCCCTGTACACCCGGCCCGGCAAGTCCAACTGCGTAGGCGAGACGCAAGGTAGGCCCATGCACACACACACAAACATTTGAGCTAAGTAGGAAGGCTGAATGCACAAACTATGCTTCATTCTTTCCTCGATCGCCTGATCAGGAAAGTAATCAGTGCAAGGTTGCTGGAGGACTTTTGACTTTTTAGTTTTAAGTCTAGGTTTCAGCTTAAGTCTCCCCCACGTAATGTACAACTTGAAATCTGAATGAGAAACCACATTTGATATATTTTAGCAAACCAATACCTTCAAAATATCCTGCCGTCTTCACCGAATTCTGTTTAACTATCGTTGACGTTTAGAGAGACAAATCATATGAGTGAAAAATGAGCATCCTGCAAGGGACGTTTGTTGTTTTCAACTACCAGGGGCTTGTTGTGCTTCTTATCTGATGTGGGGCGTCTCTACTGTCACACACGCAGACACAACTTCAATCAGTTCCGCTTCCTTATCAAGGCACGCTATAGGATGATCGGCATTCCGCCGTGGCAAGATGCGGTCAGACATGAATCGGTTTGTGACGAGGATGTGTGTTGCTCTGTTCTTTCCTCACGCAGCGCCGAGAGGCCCGACACGAGCCTGGGCCTCGGGTAGCCAGGGCAGCCAGAGCGGCATGTGCAGCGACTCAGAGAGCGCGGGAGGCAGTAGCGAGTCCCGCTCCATGGACTCTCCCACCACTAGCCCCGGTATGGATCAGGCTTATCTTTGGGTTTGGGGATTATCGAGGAGGCGATCGTGTCGCAGAAATGATGGTGGTGGTGGTGGTGGTGGTTCTTGATTTATGAGCTCTAAAGCAGCAACAACAAACATGATTAGATTAGATTCAACTTTATTGTTATTACACAAGTTAGAACAACCAGTACAACGAAATGCAGTGGGTTTTTGGAAGGTCTGCTCGTATAACTCTTGTATAACTCTTAATAATTCCTTAATTTCCTATGTTCAATAAGTACCTCTTTTTTGATCTCATACATTTTATATTCTAAGTGTGCTGAGCAGAGAAAGAGAAGAAAAATTTGCAAAGCCTGAAAGTCGGTGTCTTCTCTTGTGTTGAACACTATTTATATACACTGTTGCTGTCGGTATATGCAGTGTATTGTTCGTCGTGTTTCAGACGTGCAGAATGTCCCAACTTCCTCATTGACTGCTCCACTGGTTCTCTACCATTAAGTCAATACCCTGAAGTCTTTGGGGAACCAAAACACACGCGCGAACGCACATAGCTCTGACTTGTGTATACATTAGGAACGCACTCCCCTATCAAACTGTTTGTGCGCTCTCAGCCACAAAGGCCGCTGTGCACCCTGTGAAGCTGAGATGATGAGGGATCTGGGTTGATTTGTTTCTTTGCAGGCGTTTTCAAACGCCAGCTCCCCAGGACCCCATCCACAGGGACCATGTCGTCAGCTGATGATCTGGACGAGAGGGAGCTCCCCTCTCCATCCGACAACGGTAAGAGGCTGTGTGTGTGTGTGTGGGTGTGGACGTGTTTATACAACCTTTAACTTCAAACTACATACAGCCTGTGTGGCTGCATATTACCAGATAGAAGAGGGACTGTGTGTGTGTGTGTGTGTGTGTGTGTGTGGTGTGTGTGTGTGGTGTGTGTGTGTGTGTGTGTGTGTGTGTGTGTGTGTGTGTGTGTGTGTGTGTGTGTGTGTGTGTGTGTGTGGGGTCTAATAATTAGAATTGTGTTTTACTATTTTTGTCTATGTGTGTTACAACCCCACATGAGCTGTTTTGACCTGCTTCTTACTCTAGTAGAGCTAGCCGGATATACTTCTAAAAGTTTGATAGCCTTTTAGTTAGGCTACAGCTTAGGGCAGGGTACTTTGTAATCTGCATATTATATAGCAATATCGACTAAACAATGGCTCGATAGAGAATCATGGCTGTGTATGCTGCAGCCCTTTAAAGCCAAACGCTTCCAAGCGAGGCCTTCGTCTGGGAACCAAAGGAACCGAAGCAGGGAACGTTTGACTATTTCACTCTTTAACACCATCGCCGGTCGTCGTCCCAGTTGAAAATAGGCCGCCACTTACAATGGACCATTTGATGCTAGGCCACTACAGGAAGTATACTGGCCTAGTTCTGCAACAAGGCCAGATGTTGACTTGCGACCGGGACATGAGCAGGCAGAGATGGCCCCTGTCGCCAGACGATGTATTATTGTGTTCACTAGACACGATGTGCTGTTATTAAACTCTTAAGCCAAAGTAGGATGTTAATCCTCCTTTCACGAGGAAGTGCATTTTGAGGTTGGTGTTTGATTCGATTTTCCGACCCTGTGCTGTTGTTTGAGGATTTTCTTTGTGGTCTACTTCTGGTTGAACTCATCCTTATCATAATAACCGCTAACAGGTTTGTTGTTTGTGGTTGTTGTGGTTGTTGTTCACCAAGTCTCCAAAAGCAAGTCTCCTGGGCGGCAGTAGCTCAGGAGGTACAGCGGGTTGGCTGGTAACTTGAAGGTTGCTGGTTTGATGCCCGTCGAGGTGTCATTGAGCAAGGCACCTCACCCTAACTGCTCCCGACGAGCTGGCTGTCGCCTTGCATGGCTGACTCCGCCGTCGGTGTGTGCGTGAACGGTGAATGTTAGGCAGTATTGTAAAGCGCTTTGGGTGGCCAATGGTTAGAAAAGCACTATATAAATGCAGTCCATTTAAATTTGCGCCGACCCCTCCCAGGTCTTGCGGAGATGGTGACGGAGACAGCCAGCTCCCCGGGGCCCTTCCGCAACGCCCAGATGTCGAAGGCGGCCCAGAGCCACAAGCTACGCAAGCTGAGGGCCCCTTCCAAGTGCCGGGAGTGTGACAGTCTGGTGGTGTTCCACGGGGCCGAGTGCGAGGAGGTAAGGACATCCCGTGGTCGCTGGGGGCCTCTGGCACACACACGCACACGCACACACAGCGTAAAGGTCTTTCTCTATTGATTAGAATAAACCACCGGTCTAGGTGGCGCGTTCCCGACAAACCGGTTGAAGTGCAACACATAGCAGCTTGTTGACATTTAAAGTGTACATTAGTGGCTCCTTGTTTGGCTAGCAACATGATACTTGTGTCATGGTATACTCATGTATCCTCTCGCTATGAGCCATGCACGCACTATTGGTGTGGACACACAAATGTATTTGTGTATGTAGCATATATATTTGCATGTTTGCAGTGGCGCCGACAGTACGGCATAGTATACTATGAATACAATTGTCTTTCAAATGTATTGATTTCGATATCAATGTTGCTCATTTGGAAAGTTGTAGTTTGAATACCACAAAGTGGCAGAGAGTAGGTCAAAGAATCGACCCATCACAATTATTTTTGTTGTAATATCGCATTGTAGTTAATGTTAATGTAGAAAGACCATTAACAAGTGTCCTAACTCAGGAAAACAATATTTATATATATTACTACATAAATGGTATCACCATGGAAATTGAAGGCTATTCAGCTTTAATTGAAAGCATAGGAAACAGTTGGTAATATTTACATGATCTAACCCGGAACTAACAGTGATGGTTATGTGTAATATATGATTCATATTTTGCTATATGTATTATGTACATACGTGAGACCGGTTCTTGACATTTCCAACACATTCCTGAGAAAAAGGTATTGAATTGCATTGTTGTTCACAAAAAAATGACACATTGTTCACATTGCCAAAGCAACCAGTGGCCTTGACAACTGAATCTTTTTGCCCGGTCATGTGAAACCACCCATTCATGTCATCTGTCACAAGATGAATACACACAAACTAACATTCCAGGCCGAACAATGTACCAAGTCGGATTGGGATTGAGAGTCTCCTAGCATGAGCCTCCTCCTTGAGTTTCTTTAATGTCCCGAAGGGGATAATTGTTTTCACACAGTCAGGTTGGTTTCAGGGCAGCATACATTTAAAAAGGCACAACACAGTGTAGCCACACTGTGTAGCACACAGATAACAAATAAACTCTCTTCCCACATATGCAACAGATGACAGATAAACCCTCTTCCCACATATTCACAGAAAAACATACACAAACCTATATACAGCAGCAATCATGACATTCATCCATGACCCCCCACATGACAAAAAACAAACCTTCTCACCACAGAAAAACATGTAGACAGGAAAAGACATGACATGGACAATATACAGTGATAAAAAATCTACATATTTTTGTTCAGTGCTATGATGCATTGGGATCGAGAGCCTCCTAACTACCCAGGACCGAATATATAAACTGACTGAAATCCTCGTCTTTCTCCCCTGCGATGCCCAGTGTTCACTGGCCTGCCACAAAAAGTGTCTGGAGACGCTGGCCATCCAGTGTGGCCACAAGAAGCTTCAGGGACGTCTGCATCTGTTTGGCATCGACTTCGCCCAGGCAGCCAAGAACAGCCCAGACGGAGTCCCCTTCATCATCAGGAAGTGCACCTCTGAGATTGAGAGCCGAGCCCTCAACATCAAGGTAGTGTTGTTTTCTTTCCTAACCGTTTATTGGCCCTGTACAGCCCCTAAGGGAACATTCCCACCAAGCAATTATAAACCACAGAGGCTAAAAAATGCAGCCAATTAAGTTTGCATAATGAATGTTACACATTGCAATTCAAAACAGTTTAAGCGGTTGGTTACTTGATTCATCCAATCGTTTGCTTCACACAAGACATAGTCAAGAATTCCATCTTTTAAGAGATGCCAAATGATACAATTAAACTGAAAGGATAGCACTGTAATTTTTGATTTTTTGATTCATATGGCTTTCTGGGGATGACACTTTTATAATTACATTGTACTACTAAACACGACCTAAGTTTGGTTTTGTTCCTGTACTTTACTAAACATTAAACATTGACCTTACTGGTGCTGATACAGGGTATCTACCGTGTGAACGGGCCAAGTCTCGCGTGGAGAAGCTCTGCCAGGCGTTGAGAACGGCAAGGAGCTGGTGGAGCTGTCGGACCTCTCACCCCACGACATCAGCAACGTCCTCAAACTCTACCTGAGACAGGTGGGCCGTGAAAACCTCCCAGACCCACCGGCAGCCTTCTGTCTTATGTTCTAGTCAGATATGTTTCAAGGCAATGGCTGCTGTGCTCAGGCCATTGTCTCTATGAGAGCCATAGCTGTGCAATCGGAAGTAAACTACAAAAATCCCAAAACCACTGAAATCGAGGTGCAACACAGGTCGCCGAAAGCTGACCATACAATGATCCCCTTTCTCCCCCCGGAAGCTCCCAGAGCCCCTCATCCTCTACCGACACTACAACGACTTCATCGGCCTTGCCAAGGAGTGCCAGCGGGTGCTGGTGGAGGAGGCGGAGGCGGTCCGAGCCGCCGCCCAGACCGCCGAGAAGAGAGGGCCCAGCGTCCAGCTCAACCGAGTCATCTTTAAGATCCGGGACCTGCTCCGCCAGCTGCCCCCCGCCCACTACAAGACGCTGCGCTTCCTCATCGCACACCTGCACAGGTACACTTAACCTACCTTTAAACATTGGTTGGCATCCCTTAAACACGTATGTATATAGCATACCGGCACAGGTACACATACCCTACCTTTTAAACACATGTGTATATAGCATACCGGCACAAGTACACATACTCTACCTTTAAACACATATGTATATTGCATACCTGCACAGGTACACATACCCTACCTTTAAAAACATATGCATATAGCAGACTTGCACAGGTACACATACTCTACCTTTAAACACACAGATCAAGCCTACCCAGGTGCATTTAACCATTTACCAATTTATTTTGTGTGCTGCTTTATGGGGGAAGACAGACCAAGGGATAATCCAACTTCTGCATAATAGCATTACATAAATGGAAAAGCCCCCCCACCCACACTTCCTCATAGCCCAGAGGAAATGGCCTGACGCACATAATTGCTCATTACGCTATTCAGGGCTTGTGCCATTTTTGCGGCAATAGTGCCCTTACCCAGACGAACACTACCCGATCACCCCAGAATCACACCTCCTCCTCCTCCTCCACCCATCCCACCAGGGTGACGGAGCAGGCGGAGGAGAACAAGATGACGGCCAGCAACCTGGGCATCATCTTCGGCCCCACGCTGGTGAAGCCGCGGCAGACGGACGCCGAGGTGTCCCTCTCGTCGCTGGTGGACTACCCCTACCAGGCGCTCATGGTGGAGCAGCTGGTGCGCCACTTCAACGTCATCTTCGACCGCAACGCCGCCCAGCTCTCCACCTCCGACCTCCAGCTGGCTGCCGGGGGTGGCCAGGCCTCCCCCAGGCTCACCGCCCAGGAGAAGGAGCAGAGGCTTAGCTGCCATTCCACCTCCCTGGTGGACATCAAGGAGGTGAGGGCCGATGTTTATGTGTGTGTGTCGATGGCGGCGGGCCGATCCACTGATCCAAGCCATGGTTTCGCCTTTTCTTGGATAACAGTAATCCAAGAATCCATAGCCATGTTTTGTTCATTTACAGATGAGGGACGGAAGAGCTGGTCGATTAATCAATGTTTAATCGTAATTTGAATTTATGGTCAATAATCGATTTTTTTTTAGAATAACATTGATTATTAAAAGAGTTTTAATAATCTAAAAAATATTTTTTAAGGGTTAAATGTCAACATGGCAGCATGCGCTGAAAAAAGTGAGTGTTTAGAGTTTGCCTAAATTCTGTGGCAACTAAATTTAGCTTTTGTTGTGATCAATGTTAATCTTCAAATAAAATCCAAACTTAAAAAAAATATATATTTGTCATTTGTAGAAAAAAAAACAATTAAAATCTATAATCTGGTTTGGTATGAATCAATCTGAGATTTTAATTTAGGCCAAATCGCCCAGCCCTAAGGGACGGCCTGATGCATACGGTTTATTTAAAGGTGCAAGCATTAGTGCTAGCTCGTACCGATGCCCTCTTAAGTGTCTTTGTATTCAGTGTTCTGCGATACTTCATACAGTGCTAGTTCAGCACAATTGAATGCTGTCAGTTCTGTTGCTTAAGCCTCATTGTTGTGACCCCCCCCCTGCAGAGTGGCAGAGTGTACAAGAGGCACTCTTCCGTGATCCCCTCCGCCCACATCCTGAACGAGATGGTGGAGGTCCAGCCCGGCATGGACAGGACCTCCGCCCTGGTCCTCCTCAACGGCGACCAGACGCCCGCCCCCGGCCAGGTCACCCAGAGGTCCGCGCTGGTGTACGGCCGGCCCAACCTCCCCCACTCCTCCTCCGCCACCACCTCCATGGTCCCCAAGGTGCAGCTCCGCCCCCAGCGCTCCAGGCTCGCCTCGCGGCCAATCAGCATGCCCCTGGAGCGCCTGCCCGCCCCCGCCCTCCACACGGGCGACCGGAACCACCGGAGCTCGGCGGCCAACGCCAACGCCAACGCCGGCAGCAGCTCGGCGGAGCGGGACTTCAGCACGGACACCATCCAGGAGGCGGCGGAGCCGGAGAGGCCCGCCCCCGGTGCGGCGGCGGCGGCGGGCGGCGCCTCCTCGCGGGTCAGCACCTACTACATCACGCCCTACATCGACACGCACTCCATGCAGAGGAGGACGTGGGACAGGAAGTACAAGCACTACGACGTCACGCCCCGGACAGCCATGATCATGGCCAACCTGCCGCCGGCGAGCGCCGCGGTGCCGCCGGCCGCCAGGCCGTCGAACGTTACCACGGCGACGGCCTCTCCCGGAGTCGCGAGCAGCGTCAGCGCCGTGTTCCCCGGCAGCCCGTACGCGGCGTCGGTGAAGCCCGCCTGGTCCGCCAGCCGACGGACTAGCACCACGGACGGGGAGCCGAGCCCCCTCATCACCCTCAGGGCGCCCAGGACTCTGCAGCCCCCCCCGGAGACCTTCTATAAGCCCCCCGTCTCCGCGGGCCCCCAGGCCAGGACGCTCCCCAACTGGACAGCCGCCTCCACCGCGTCCACCTCCTCCACCTCCTCCCCGCCCTCCTCCCCCCACAGCAGCCAGCCGGCGGTCGGCGGCGTGTCCCCCCCCTCGCTGAGCCGGCTCCGCTCGGAGGACTCGGGGGAGGGCAGCACCGACTCGGAGGTGTCCCTGCCCTTCGACCCCTTGTCCCCGCCCCCCAGCAGCCCCGACGACCTCAGCCCCGGCGGGGTCAAACCCGTCTACCAAAGACTGCGTAGCCGACGGCTCCAGGAGTTGGAGCACCGAGAGGCTCATTTTGTCTGAAGCATCACCACGCCAAAAAACAGAATACAGTCGTGTCCTCGTTTTGTATGTGTAAATATGAAAAAGAGTGTGTATATTGCAAGGAAGAAAAAGTGTGCGTTCTGTGGTAATGCGATTGAGAAAGCAATGCGATTGAGTGAGCGAGTGGCGTTTGAAGGCGTATGGAAGTAAACCACGAAAGTGTTGATAGAATATCTTCTCTTTCTATCTCAACATGTCTGCTACTTGTTGACGTTATGGGAGATCAAAGTCGAGTATGTTAGACGTTGTCTAATGTCTATTTTTTCTCTTCATCTGAGAAACGGACACCAGTCTTTTAACTGTTGTGGGCCTGGTCAATTGTTTCTCTTTTAAAATGTTAATTGTATTACAATACAATGATTATATGTACAGTGACAACAAAGTTATTTTTATTGTAATCACACAATGCACTTAATGTACACAGATTCTGATTGCAATGTTGCCTTTTAAAATGTTGAATTATGTTACATTTGTTCCATTCTTTAAACCCTGATCCGATGGTGTGTTATTCTATCAACAACGAGTAGTATTTTAAGCAGGGGACTTATTTACCCCGGAAGTTCGGTAAGCAAGATCCTATATTTGGTACATCTGTTTCAGTATGTAAACCATATGTATTTGTTTACAATTTATATTCATTTATACTGTCCACACCAATTTTAATGTGTGTGGCTCGACAGATCTGCAACGTTTATTGCTGCAAATTAAAAGTGTAATTAAGAATCATATTTCTGCCCATGTGGACTTATTTTGATCCCATTGTACATTGTTTGGCTCAATCGTCATTCATGCGATGAAGAATGTGGCTCGGTTGGATTTCGCAATGGTACTATTTCTTTTTTGGACTCTTAGTGGGATTAGTGGGTTTAACTACACGTCTCTCTCCACCAGTGTAACACAGTAGCCTATAATTACACGCTGTGGCTAGATTTATGCTGAGCTACACCCTGCCTCACCCTTCTCTTTAGGTTGAATCGAAGCTGATAGTGACTTCTAACAGGGATTACAGCGTGTATGTGTTTACTGTTGGTTGTACTGCATTCAGTGTCATCGCTCGTGTCCCTTGCTGCTGTCCTTAGCTGAGCTGATAAGTGACCTGTACACTTATCTACTGAAATCCCCTAATTTATCGCCTAAACCTCCACATACAGAATATTGTATATTTGTGTTTTACAGGTTGGAGATAGGGTGGAAAGCAATATATCATGTGTGTACCATGACCACCAGTTAAAACAAGGTCCACTTGTTTCTTGCTCAAGAAAACACTAAAAAAATGTACACCTGACTATAGCACTTTGGAGGATCAAACCTGCGACTTCCGGTCTTAATATGATGAGCTTGTCCTCAAATCACATGATTTCCTACTCCCAACAGTAGAACCCAAGCCAATTCTTCAAAATGGATGACTGTTGTCTTTTTCCCAGCGTGCCTATGTTGTACTGAGGGGGGATTAGAGCAATCAGATTAGGAACCCAGCTGACCTGAAGGCGAGAGAGAGAGAGAGAGAGAGAGAGAGAGAGAGAGAGAGAGAGAGAGAGAGAGAGAGAGAGAGAGAGAGAGAGAGAGAGAGAGAGAGAGAGAGAGAGAGAGAGAGAGAGAGAGAGAGAGAGAGAGAGAGGGAGAGGGAGAGGGAGAGGGAGAGGGAGAGAGAGAGGGTGGTGGAGGGGGAGTGGAAGGGGCAGAATTTGGACAGCTGGGATCTACGGGGCAAGCTCTTCTACCTGGCTTAATGACGGCCATCTCTTCAACTCGCTCGGCCACCTCTCTATTCTCCATGTAGTGGATCCTTCGTTTCCGCCAGAGGTAAGGCGCTGCATGTGTGTGGTTTGGAGGAAGTGTTGTTTAATTGGGTGCATTGGGTGTTGAGAACCTTCATGTACTTGTGGTGATTGGTTATTGGAGCCAGGTTGGGTCGTCTCTGTATGCCCTGATCCTGTTAACAGAATGTGTTCTTATGTGTTCTGGATGGTCATCATGGATTGTGTGTTGCCATAAAACAAGGCATGTCTGTCTAGTTCAAAAGAAATTATAAATATTCTCATGTTACTAACTTTTATACACTGGGGACTTTTTCTGGTAGTGCTGTAATTCTTGTCTTCATAACAGAACAAAGATTGAGGCCTTTACATGCTTTTTAGACAGCCTCATGACTATAATATAATTAGAGTACGGAAGGATGGAATGGTAAATATTTCAGAGCCCATTTACTGTGGGCTGGCAACCAACTAATGGCAAAGTTGAAGTTTCAGTGCCACACCTTTTTTATAAGCCCTCATTGCTTGCTAAGTGCCATGAGAGTACAGAGTGAAGAGAACAGCTTTCAAATTAGCTGGAGACAGAAATTGTCAGTTCTAGGCTCAATAATACTAATGATAGTAATTATGAGTTGAGACAAATATGTGTATGTGTGTTTATTTGATTATGATTGTTATGAACATTGACTAATGACATTCATTATGTTCAAACTTACATGGTTGGGACAGGATTGATTGTTTTTTAATTCATGAATTCACATTAATTGTCAGAGGGGTACTTTATATTTCATTACAGATTAACTTAATTTTAAATGATGGAAAATGACTACTCCTCACAAATATGTTGTACGACTCATTAAAGGTTATGAAGAAATTATTTTTAAGATAAATCACATAATTTTGTGACACAAGGTCTTTCACATTTAGCAATTGAGTAACCATTTGAGTTTGACACATTACCACACACATGATGACACGTGTGTGTGCATGTGTATGTGTGGGGGGGTATAGTATTCTTTGTGCGGTTGCAGATAAACAGATTAATGTGCATGCTTGACATTCTACTAAGGCCATGACACGATATTTTTGTGACATGACATTTACACTCACACTCACACACGCACACACACACACACACACACACACACACACACACACACACACACACACACACACATTATATCATCATTTAGAATCACTCTAGATGTAAACAAACCCTCCATGTCCAGGTTTATCAGAGTCTGATGACCCCTTCCAGGGGTTGAGCTGTCCAGAGATGAATACAGGCAGTCAAATCCGCCTGTTGCTATGGAAAAACTGGACTCTACGCAAGAGACAGAAGGTAGCCTGCAGCCCATCAACCCTAACCTGCTCCAGTGGTTTCTGAATTGTTTTGACCGCCTGAGATTCTGAACGCAGTTAAAACAGATGCAAAAAGATTGAGATACTGAATATGCATATCTGACTTTGATACATTTTGTACTTGATGCCGTTGATGAATATGAATAGAATGAGTCTTAAAATATATTGAATTAACCTAATTATTGAATTAATTCAGGATATTTCCTTTTTCCATACATTGTCTTACCTGACAACTTTCTTTCTACAAATATAAAAAAAACAAAAACAAAGACATAGGCCTTAAGGTTTCCATGAGTTAATCTTTTGGTATTTATTGGAACTTGACACATGTAGGTTCCTAGCATGTGTATAACTTTGTACCTGTTTAGATCCGCTTCCTGGTGGAGATTCTGTGGCCTGTGATGTTGTTTATCGGTCTGGTGTGGCTGCGTAAGGCCAACCCACTGTACAGGCAACATGAGTGTAAGGAGTCATATATCTTTCTTTACTATTTTTTTTAACGATGGTAGCTATCTACAGATCATTTAAGTAATATGTTCTGCTTACAGTTGTTTTTTTTTGCAACATTCATTGCCAAAATTATATTGCTAAAGTAGATGTGATGCTAGCTGCTTTTGATTAGCCTCTTTCTAGGCATCTAACCCCGTCATTCATCACTGCGTGTCCCTTCAGGTCACTTCCCCAACAAGGCCATGCCCTCGACGGGGATTCTCCCCTGGATCCAAGGGATCTTCTGCAACGTCAACAACCCCTGTTTCAGATATCCCACCAGGGGAGAGTCCCCTGGAATCGTCTCCAACTACAACAACTGCATGTGGGTTCTCTAAAAACGTATTTGGTAGTTGCTGTATCAGAGGCTTTACTTAATTAGAGAGGATTCAATATATTATTAAACTGAATATAGCGTATGGTAAATTTTAAAATGTGTTTGTTTAAAAACCGTACAGTAACTTAACTAGGCTACATTAATACCGCTTGGTCACAACTATTTAATGGAAACATCAAACAACACTGGTTAAGGTAAATTACCCAACATTATTTGTGTGGTGCTATAGGAAGAGCAGTCATGATAAAACTGTATGCTTGGTTCTGGTTGCAGATTTGCTCGATTCTATGCTGATGCCCAGGAGCTGCTGCTAAACGATGAGGAGACCCAGCAGCTAGGGCAGATCTGGAGAGAAATGGCCTCCTTCTCTAACTTCATGGAGGCTCTGCGCAACAACCCACATTCGGTCTCAGGTACTACTACAGTACTACCAGTTTGGTGAGGTTTGAGCTCTGATTAAAACTCGCAACTCGGTAGGACATCCTGGTCGATTTAGTCAAAGGACTTGAAAGAGGCAAAAGTCAAACCTTAATTTGTGCTCGTTCTTTTATTTTACTACTATAAGCTCATAAGCTCTAAAAACAACCAAATAACAAATGAATGACTAAGAGGAACATGAACATCCTTGTAACACATAAAGAAACAAACATTGTATTTTTCCATTGGACATTCTTCCCTGAAACCTGCAGCAATTTATCAGTCTGGCTGTCAACTGTTTCCTGGACACCAGCTAGTCAATGATCGTTTTATCCATCCATCTAGGTCGCGGACTGAGGCTAGACGACATTCTGAAGGACGACGAGAACTTCACGGCCTTCCTGTTGCGAGACGCCAGCCTCTCAGACTCTGTGGTTCACGAGCTGATCAATGCAGAAATACGACTGGAAAATGTGGGTTTATTGTATGTGTGTGGTTACCTCAGTACCTTTTATGATTAGATAAGGATATGGGATTTCCTAACTTTAACATCAATAACCAATTTTTTTGGTCACCCAATGGCACCTTTGTACTCCAAATAGACTAATCAATAATAATAATAATATCAAATGCGGCTTTTTTCCTGAATATATGAGAGAAGTGTGTTTGAAGCAAGTCGGCAAATCTGCAGAATAACTGTAAGAAAGTTGGACCATTGATGTAATATTTATTGTGCGATGGTTCCCTATTCACATATTTTAAAATAGATCAACTTGTCGATGGCAATGAGATAGAGTAAGTGGCCTTTAGATAAAGCGGTGGGGACTTGGTGGGGAAATCATGTGCAACTAAATATCCTAATCTAAACGTTTTGTGAAAAACGATAGTTGCCGACAATACGCATATATATGTCCAGAGAATCCACAAAATGAGCATCATCACATCAGTTATCGGTTGAGTTGCCCAGAACATCGATGAAACAGGAACATTGATTGTGGCGGACTTCAATCTCCTTCTGTTCTTCCTCCAGTTTGCCTTCGGCATCCCCGACCTGCAGCTGAAGGACATCGCCTGCAGCCAGGTCCTGCTGGAACGCTTCATCCTCTTCCACAGCCGCCGGGGCCTGTTCTCCGTGCGCAACGCCATGTGCGCTCTCTCCCAGCAGAGGCTGCAGAAGATCGAGGACATCCTCTATTCCAATCTGGACTTCTTCAAGATCTTCCGATTGGTCAGTCTGCTCTCTTTCTCTTCAGAAAACGGAATTTTGTGAAAAGGATTTTATACTATAGTCTTACGACACATACGACACGACACACCTGGTCGTATGTGCAGAAGTGGTGGGTTTAAACAGATTTCCATCGAAGAGGCTGGTTGGGCTGTTATAATATATGCATATGACTTGGCAGGTGTCGTTGGCATTGTTAGAGGGAAGGGGTTTGTGAGAGCATGGGACCATTTCCAAGTTCCTTCATAGAGGCTGGCATTCTCAATCAGGGTTTAGGTGTAGAAACTGCCAAGTAATCTTCTGGACTTTGATTAAGTATTTCCTCAGTTGGGGAAAACACAAACTACCTGACATCCTTGCTGAAATATGTTTAGAAGCTTTAAAATATGCCTGTGTATGCTGTGGTTGTTCTAATAATAACAAGGAAGGAGATGGCTTTTTCCTGCAGAGATTTTCTCAATTGATTTCAATCTTATAATAGCTTGTTCATATTATAAATCCTTTGTCTCCCCTAGTCAAACATCACATTGAATTGTAAACAACATGCCTGGAGGTCTCATCGTGTCTCCCTCTGCTTCTGTGATGTGGAACCATCCAATCATCCAGAACAGAATTAAATATGTATGATTCGATTAAATATACGATTCATTCTAAATGGTTGTCAAATAGTTGCACAATGGTGAAAAGGGGCAATTGTAACATTAACAATACAAATCCTATCTAACATAGATTTATGATTTGGAAACATCATGGCCCAGGATAAAGTTAGCTTGTCATGGCCAAATCATTTCACCAAAAGCCCAAATCTAAATGGTTTCACACCGCTTTACGTTGAATGGAATACACATTTGCCAATCCAAAGAGAGCCTATGATTCATTGTTGTGGAAGCTGCTGTCGTGTTGCTTAAAGACAAGGTGGGACATAGCTTTGGTAAGCATAGTTCAGTGAGTGCGTACTACATTAGCTAGTCAATGTTTCCTAGTAGAGAGAGACCGTGTGTGATGCCAACATGTAGCATGTGAGAGGTAATTTAATGAAGGCTAGTAGCCGCTAAGGCTATTTTTAAGCTAATTTACAAATTAGTATTTTGTGCTTAACACCGCTTTACGTTATTCTTAAAACCTGGTATGTATGTAATTGTGTTCAGTGAGTGGATCAATCAACAGTCAGATTTTGTGTACATATTTTTTGCATTGCATTTTAATGATCTTCATATGCAGCCTCTATCTTCCCCAGCCATTCATAGCCCTTCGTGGGTTCATCATCTCCCATGCCACATGCTGAGCTCACCAGTGTATGCTCTGCTTCAGCGCTGGGCTTTAAACAAGGGGTCAGGGGATTGGCCTAAGTGGGGGGACTTTCACAGCCCTTATCCATCTTGGCCTATTTATCTAATGGACTTAGCTATAAGCAGTCCCCGCCCAGAGGATGTTGTGTTGTGAAGAGCTGGCCAATAGAAA
Source organism: Gadus chalcogrammus (assembly GCF_026213295.1). Taxonomy (NCBI): domain Eukaryota; kingdom Metazoa; phylum Chordata; class Actinopteri; order Gadiformes; family Gadidae; genus Gadus; species Gadus chalcogrammus. Next base: position 9,179,341 of record NC_079419.1, on the reverse strand, counting down.
TGCAATACGATACTTACGCTTGAACTGCTAATACATACGTAGTTGTGAATG
>NC_079419.1:9171790-9174290 GCF_026213295.1 Gadus chalcogrammus | reverse complement strand
TGTGGACCAGCGGACGAGCAGCTCTGGCGGGGGGAACTCGGCGGCAGGTCAGCTCCGGGAGTACAATCCCTTTCTCTGCCGGAATGCCGGAGCTGCCGGACTGCCGCCGAAGCTTCGACGGCAGTCCGGCAGTCCGACAGCTCCGGCGCGGGTAGCTCGGCGATAGTCTGGCAACTCGGCAACCGGAGTACAATCCCTTTCTCCTCCATGTCGCGGTTCATGGACTTCAGAGAGTCAAGGCCAACGTTCCTTTCCCCAATTCTTCTCAACCATGGCCAAGATATCCCCCACTACGAGTCTTTACTTGTTGTGGAAGTACCAGATATGTCAGACGCAGTCTTTATGATTCATAATATCATCCGAGGCGCACATAGCTTTTGGCAGTGATTTTAGTTATCTTATTTTATAAATACACATCTATTATTATATCATATTATATTATATTACATAGATATAGAGCTCCAGGAGTCAGTAAACGGCGACAATCCCTTCTCCTCTATGCTGTGGTTCAGTCTGACAGCTCATTGGTCAATGAGCAGCAGCTCATTTGCATTAAGGCTACAGACCCCAGAAACAGCGCATTCTGAAGGGACTGAAACAGAGGGGAAAAGCGGTAGGCAAGTTTCTTTTTCCTAAAAGCCATATCCAGCAAACAGCTTCAAAAACATGTTTTCTGGAACTCAAATACTATGTTTACTTGTTGTGAAAACGCCATAATATGTCTCCTTTAATACTTTTTCAGCCCGTGTAATGCCTTTGAATTACATGGCCATGGGAAAAGTACTCGGCCAATAAAATGACAGATGAATACGACAAAGGTACAGCAATAGAAACACTCTTGACGTCACTGATTGAAAACCTCATCCTGTCAGGGTCTTTAAGACGGAGTGAAACGAACGCTTACACGCTTTCCAAACCACGAACTGCTGCATGTGGTTTACTTCATTTCCTGTTGTTTATTTTTCACCTGCCATGTGCTGACTTTGGTCCTCATTAATCTAGATCAATGAGCTCTTACGGATGCTTCAAAAGCTTCTAAGATTCATAGCGGGAGATTTTAGCCTTTAACAAGACGAACACACAATCGACATTAACACATAAAAAACACCCCATATATATAAACACACACACAATGAAAAAAACTATTTTTTCAAACTAGCGCAGTGCATACAGGTTGCCGAGGTCACATTGCTTAAGGAGTTTTGCGTGTGAGGGAGAGGTCGTCTTTCTGTTTATTCGTGGCACAGTCACGGTGCACTTATGTCTCCAGGAAGATAAATACAGGTTGCATGCAAAACGACTGGACCAGTTATGGTAAATATTTGCCCTTGTCTTATTGGCAACAGGTCTCTTGACGCTCTAGTAAGTGAGTGTTTTTGTGGATGGGATGGGTCAGAGGTGGTTGTGTTAAAGATGATGATACCCTCCCCTCCCCCACAGCTCCCTTCTGCAACGACCTGATGCAGACACTGGAGTCCAACCCGATCACCAAGATAGTGTGGAATTCAGTGAAGCCCCTGGTGATGGGAAAGGTCCTGTACACCCCCGACTCCCCCGCCACCCGCAAGATATTAAAGAGTGTAAGACGACTGGGAGACCCCCTCCGGTCTGACCCCCACCCCCACCGCCGCACTCACACCAGAGCTGCTTGACCCCTGACCCCTGACCCTCTGACTCTGTCTCTGTCTCTGTCTCGGTCTCTGTCTCTCTGTCTCTGTCTGTCTGTCTCTCTCTGTCTTCCTCTCTGTCTCTGTCTCTCTCTCGGTCTCTGTCTTTCTCTCTCTGTCTCGGCCCCTCTCTCTTCCTGTCTTTCCCTCTGTTTGTCTTTCTCTCTGTCTCTTTGTCTTTGTCTGTATTTCTATCTGTCTCTGTCTCTCTGTCTCTGTTGCTCTGTCTCAGTCTCGATCCCTTTCTCTTCAAAAACATTTGTCTGTTAAATACACAAATTAAATCCAATGATTTGACCGCTAATCTCCTTGTGGGTAAAGATGAACCGATGTTTATCCACAAAAATAGGTTCAAACAAAGGCACAAACCCAAAAGAAGAAATCTGCTTTCTAGTTATTGTTAACTCTGCAATGCTATCTGACACAAAACAGATATGACAAACTTAACTACTACGCAAATATAAAGTAAAACCAAAACAAAAACACACAAGTACATATGTATGCCTCCAAGTACTGCATGTGTATGTCAGAGGGTGTGTGTGTGTGTGTGTGTGTGTGTGTGTGTGTGTGTGTGTGTGTGTGTGTGTGTGTGTGTGTGTGTGTGTGTGTGTGTGTGTGTGTGTGTGTGTGTGTGTGTGTGTGTGTGTATAAGTGTGAGGACGTGTGCAGGCATGTGTGGTCGTGCGCATCTGCACGTGTGAGCGTTTGAGCGTGCGAGTGTGTGGACGCACGTGCGCGTTTGTGCGTACTAATGCCAGAGTGGTGGCTCCTGTCTCCAGGCCAACGGTACGTTTGAGGAGCTGGAGCGTCTGCAGATCTTGGCCAAGGCCTGG
>NC_079419.1:9106790-9166790 GCF_026213295.1 Gadus chalcogrammus | reverse complement strand
GTGGCGCTCCAGCGTTGTGTAATCAGATTGTACAGAGGGGGGATTAGCAGGGCGACTTACTCACTCAGCCGGGGAGAAGCGAAGCGATGCGTACGTGACGCTTCTAAATGGGTGCGCGGCTCAGCGGGGGGGGGGTTCCCTGTTGTGTTGTCTGTCACTTCTTTACAGCTAGCAAAGTATTGTTGAAGCGCAATGAGCCTCTCACTGCTCCTGTATACCATCACTTATTTAGACTCTTCTCAACTCCTACCCTCTCCTCTCCTCGCCTCTCCTCGCCTCTCCTCTCCTCTCCTCTCCTCTCCTCTCCTCTCCTCTCCCCTCCTCTCCTCTCCTCTCCTCTCCTCTCCTCTCCTCGCCTCTCCTCTCCTCTCCTCTCCTCTCCTCTCCTCGCCTCTCCTCTCCTCTCCTCTCCTCTCCTCTCCTCTCCTCTCCTCTCCTATACTCCTACCCTCTCCTCTCCTCTCCTCTCCTCTCCTCTCCTCTCCTCTCCTCTCCTCTCCTCTCCTCTCCTTTCCTCTCCTCTCCTCGCCTATGCTCTTCTCCTCTCCTCTCCTCTCCTCTCCTCTCCTCTCCTCTCCTCTCCTCTCCTCTCCTCTCCTCTCCTCTCCTCTCCTCTCCTCTCCTACTATGCTCCCCCCTCCTCCCTCTTCTGTCCTATCCTTCCCTCCCCTCCCCTTCTACACCCCACCCTTTCTTCCCCTCTCCCTCCCCCTCCCCAGGTACTGGGACCCGGGTCCCAGGGCAGACCCGATGGAGGACCAGAGGTACATCTGGGGGGGCTTCTCCTACCTGCAGGACATGATAGAGCACGGCATCCTCAGGCTCCACACGGGCAACGACTGGCCCCTAGGGGTCTACATCCAGCAGATGCCCTACCCGTGCTACGTCGACGACCTGTGAGTTGGTCCGACGCCCAATAGAAGTGCACCGCATGGTTGGATGAATGCCTTTTTTTTTTTTTATGTTGTTTTGTTGTCGCTGATAAAGGTATACATTCTGAAACTAAAAGTACACCGGTCGTAAATGTGTAACGAAAACAAGATTCTGGTGCAACCCTCAATGCCCACGCCCTCCTTCTCCATTTCATTGAGCACAAGCACTTTGCTGACAGAAACCTTTTTTTTTTGCAATTTCATCATGGTTTCGGGGATCAACCGAAGTGCTGTGCTGCATGATGATCTATGAGCAGTGCCAGCAAAACACGAGGCCACAATAACAAAGGGAATGGATATGTACAAACATTATCAACACAACAACAAGAATCAACTTGAGGCCACACAATGTTATTGCTGCTTATGTTTTTATTTAAATGGTGGTATTGTCCCCTTATACTTATCGGTTATATATTCTTTAAAGACTTGCCATTTGTCCAAGAAAAGTCATACATTTTTGTCTGATTAGTCTTCTATTGACCACGGCTGGTTTATTCAGAGGCAGAGATCAGCTGAAGATTCCTGTGGGTAATCAGTTGGATGAAATCTAACATATTCACTCACATTGTGCTTCCTGACAGCAGATAAATCAACTCATTGAACCGGACACAAAGCATTTAGAAAAGGCATCACGGCATACACTTTTACTCACAGTGACTTACAATTAGAGCATTTGTCATCAACGCAGAGTAGACAAATGCACTGTACAAAGCAGGCTAAGCCAAGAAAGCCTTCCATGTGAGAAACGATTGAGTGATTCACACAAAACAAACTTGGCAGACACCTTGGCAGACATCCGTGTGGAAACAGCCAAAGTTGTTAAGATACAATAAGATGTTACTTTATTAATCCCTCAGTAGATGTTTGGCTTTGGCACCGGGCCTGTTTACCTGGGGGAATGCGGAGTGATTACACATATACTGAATTCAGAGCTCTTCAATGGAAAGTTTGGATGAATAAATATGCTAGGATGATGACATACTGCTGGGGAAATCTGCTCTATTGGCCTGTCTGAGCGTTTATCCGGGATGATTGGTTTGGCCATGACATTGTTCCACTGAATTTTGTATTTGGCAAGCAGTCGGTCTGTTTTCGGAAAGGAGGAAATGGGGACTCTTCTATCACTTGGGGTGTTTTCTCAGCCGTCAACACCTGATGTCGGACAATAGGTTGGGCGTTTGTAACACAGCCTGCCAACATACTAGGGCTTGAAACGCATAATGTATTGAGACAAAGCCATCGATTCTGCTGTGCGATCAGAATGGATTCGTTTCAACTTTGACCCAGACAACCGGGTCGAAGTTGAAGTTGTATGAACCCTGCGCGCTCTTCAAGGTTGACAATCCAAGCTGTCCGCAACACCAAGGGGCGCCTTGGTCTGGTTCCTTCGACGTTCACCCCCTCAGGATTACATTGGCCTCGGGGCTCCTCACACTAACGTTGTGAGCCCCTGGCGACCCCCACATGACAGAGGGTTTGTTATCTGTCATGTGGGGGGTCATGGATGGATGTCATGATTGCTGCTGTCTATATGTTTTTATATGTATTTCTGTGGTATAGGTGGGAAGAGGGTTTATCTGTTGTATATGTGGGAAGAGAGTTTATTTGTTATCGGTGTGCTACACAGTGTTGCTACACTGTGTTGTGCCTTTTTAAACGTATGCTGCCCTGAAACCAACTTGACTGTGTGAAAACCATTATCCCCGTGGGGCCATTAAAGAACCCAACTAACTGACTAACTCCCGCGTTGACCCTCTGTTCCCCCCGTCTCCCCTCCAGCTTCATGATCACACTGAACCGATGCTTCCCCATCTTCATGGTGCTGGCCTGGATCTACTCGGTGTCCATGACGGTGAAGAGCATCGTGCTGGAGAAGGAGCTCCGCCTCCGCGAGACCCTGAAGGCCATGGGCGTGGCCAACGGGGTCATCTGGTACACCTGGTTCATCGACAGCTTCATCATGATGACCGCCAGCACTGCGCTGCTCACCACCATCATCATGGTGAGAGGGGGAGGAGGGTGGTGGTGGTGGTGGGGGGGGGGGGGGTAGGGGGGTATTTGGTCATGGTGGTATTTGGCGGGATAGAGAGATGGGAGTATGAAGTACATTGCAGGTGTGATGTTGCCGTCTTTGCGTGTGTGCAATGGTGCCCTCTGCTGGAATATGTGTTTACTGCAGCTTTTGAATGAATCCGACTGAATGAATGAATCCACTTTATTTTTGGAGGTGTGGTGCTTGTTTCCTCCTCCCTGACCTTGGCATGCTGATCAGAGCGTTGAACCAAGCCTTGTCTTGGTTTACATAAGATAACCAAACCTGGTGAATATTTACAAAGTACACAACAATCATGTGTTTTGTGGAGTCAATCGATGATGTCTCCTCTCCCTTCCTCTCCTCACTTCTCCTCCATTTTTCTCTGTCCTCCTCTCCTGAACCCTGTCTCCTCTCCTTACCTCTCCTCTTCCCTCCTCTCCTCTCCTCTCCTGTCCCCCGCCTCCTCTCCTTTGTCCTCCTCTCCAGAACCCTGTCTCCTCTCCTTACCTCTCCTCTTCTCTCCTCCTCTCCTGTCCCCCGTCTCCTCTCCTCTCCTCTCCTCTCCTCTCCTCTCCTCTCCTCTCCTCTCCTTACCTCTCCTCTCCTCTCCTCACCTCACCTCTCCTCTCCTCTCCTCTCCTCTCCTCTCCTCTCCTCTCCTTACCTCTCCTCTCCTCTCCTCTCCTCTCCTGTCTCCCCACCTCCCCACCCACTCCCAGCCATTAAAAGTGAATATCACCGAGCACATGAATTACCTCAATGTTCTTGAAGACTCACCGCGCGACATCGTCGGCCTCATGTGATGCGCCCCCCCCCCCTCTCTCCTCGGCCCTTCCTAGGGCGGCAAGGTGCTGAACTACAGCGACCCCCTGCTGGTGTTCCTCTTCCTGCTGACCTTCACGCTGGCCACCATCATGCAGTGCTTCCTGCTCAGCGTCTTCTTCAACAAGGCCAACCTGGCGGCGGCCTGCAGCGGCATCATCTACTTCACCCTCTACCTGCCCCACCTGCTGTGCTCCGCCTGGCAGGACCGCATCACCCGCCCCATGAAGCTGGCCGCCGTAAGCCCTCGGACGCCCGCCCCCCCCCCCCACCGCCACGGCCCATCCCCTCGTGGTTGAGTGTGTGTGTGTGTGTGTGTGTGTGTGTGGGTGTGTGTGGGTGGCTGGGTGGGGCTGGATGTGGGTGTGGGTGTGGGTGTGTGTGTGTGTGTGTGTGTGTGTGTGTGTGTGTGTGTGTGTGTGTGTGTGTGTGTGTGTGTGTGTGTGTGTGTGTGTGTGTGTGTGTGTGTGTGTGTGTGTGTGTGTGTGTATGCATGTGACTATGCACGTGTTCCTTGTAAGTTTGTTAGTGTTTGTGTGTGTGTGTGTGTGCACGTGTTCCTTGTATGTTTGTTAGTGTTTGTGTTTGTGTGTGTGTGTGCACGTGTTCCTTGTATGTTTGTTAGTGTTTGTGTTTGTGTGTGTGTGTGCACGTGTTCCTTGTATGTTTGTTAGTGTTTGTGTTTGTGTGTGTGTGTGCACGTGTTCCTTGTATGTTTGTTAATGTGTCTGTGTGTTTGTGTGTGTGTGCACGTGAATGCATGTGTTCCTTGTAAGTTTGTTAGTGTGTGTGTTTGTGTGTAATGTATGCACGTGTTCCGTGTAAGTTTGTTAGTGTGTGTGTGTGTGTTTGTCTGTATCCGTGTATGCTTGTTTGTGTTTGTTTCCTGTGTGTTCACTATCCATGTGCACGCTCACACACCGTCCAACACCCGTGTTACTGTGTGTGTGTGTGTGTGTGTGTGTGTGTGTGTGTGTGTGTGTGTGTGTGTGTGTGTGTGTGTGTGTGTGTGTGTGTGTGTGTGTGTGTGTGTGTGTGTGTGAGAGGGAGAGTAGTGTTAATAGATATATAGAGAAATATAGACACAGAAGATGGATGTCCTCTGCATGTTTGTGTGTGTTTGTGTGTGTGTGCAGCATATGTGTGTATCTTCTTTGCACCAGGTGCGGCGTTGAACACTGGACATGTTCTATAATTCCTATCCATCAACGCACTCACACTCGGTGGCCCCCTTTTCTTCTCTGACCATATCCCGTGCGTGTGGGTAGCCCTGGTGACCCACACTTTGTCCTCTCTGTCTCTGTCACCTCCAGAGTCTCCTGTCCCCTGTGGCCTTCGGCTTCGGGACAGAGTACCTGTCCCGCTACGAGGAGCAGGGCCTGGGCCTGCAGTGGGACAACATCCAGAGCAGCCCCCTAGAGGGGGACTCCTACTCCTTCATGACCTCCGTAGGCATGATGCTGCTGGACGCCGTGCTGTACGGCGCGCTGGCCTGGTACCTCGACAACGTCTTCCCAGGTCCCACCTCTTTGTGTTCATACATTGAAATAAATTACCAAAATGATATGTTTTCGTTTAAAGGTTGTATAATTGATTGTAGGCCGAAACATAAATGATCACATTTATCTGATCTTCCCTCACGATCCGCTGGCTGCCCGCCCAATAAGAAGGCCGTCAAAAAAAAAAAGCGTCTCTGTAGGCAACCTATGCTCCGAGATCACACACAAAAACACAAAATAAATAGTATTCCAACCATTCAATGACAAGGAGTTGGGTGTTTGGGTTTTTGCGCTGCGTTTAACATCGTTTTTACTGGATTCACGAAACGCGGAAGGGAGGGGCGAGCTGGCTCTGTTTGTCTGGCATCTCGCTTCAAATACCAATAGAAGTCAGGTCACCCAACAGTGCTGATACAACCTTTAATGTATTGATATGGTTGTGCAAGAGTTATCTGTGTTTGTTCAATGACTTGTTCTCTTTGTTGTTATGCGTGTCATACATGCATGCATGGATGTTAGTCTGTGTGTGTACATACATGTTGATGGAATTCTGATTTACTTCTGCCGTGCAGGTCAATATGGAATCGGTCGACCGTTCTACTTCCTGTTCCAGCCCTCATACTGGAGCAAACCTGACCCACAGGTCCCAGATACGGCTTATGACAGTAAGCCTCTCTCCCCGGATACAAGTGTTAGGTCTCATTTGACTTTGCATAAATGTCGGGAAGTTTTAAAGTAATCCGATAAAAAAACAAAAGTGATGTCATGGGTAATATGTTCTTTCTTTTACATGCAGAAGTCACCCTGCTAATAGTGAATTCAGCAAAGTGTTTTAGCTGTCAAGTACCGTGAACACGGTGATGTCAAAATCCTGTTTCCTTAATGCCCCCTCAGACTTAAGGGGCATTAAATCTGATAGTCCTCCATGCTAATTTTCCCCATCCCCATCGTTTTTCTCATGTGTCTCATCTAGGGATCAACCTATATGGATTTTTTAGGACCGATCCCGTTTTTTTTTCATCAGCCTTAGCCGATGAGCGATACGCCGATTTTCTTAAACCGATAATTGGAGCTGATAATGGTTTTGCTCCCTCAATTTACATCATAAAAAAAAATACACAATGATAATAAGAAATGTTACAAGTCTCAATTTTGAAAAAGGAACATTTATTGAACTGTCTGTAAATCATGGCGGGAAAAAATATATCTAAAAAATATCTGCGAAAAAAATCGGCCGATAAACGTAAAAAACGCAAATATCTGCCGACCGATATATCGTTGGATCACTAGTCTCATCCCACCCCTCTGTACCCTCCAGTCCCCGAGAGGCCAGAGGCTGAGGCGGCGGCGGGCGAGGAGGAGCAGCAGGAGAAGGATGTGGAGAGCCTGGGCCACCCAGAGACCTTACACTGCAACGGCTCGGCCAGCCGGCACACCTGCAAGCACCAGGACAAGAGGGAGCGGCTGGAGAGGCAGAGGGAGCAGCTCAGACGACAGCAGCAGGAGGAGGAGAACCCGGAGGAGCAGCCGACCGACCAGCAGGGCGGCGCCGGTAAGAGATGCAGGATGGTGGAGGTCCTGGAGGCCTTCCTGTCCCCACTTCCCTTGGCCTGTGTCTGGAATCACTCTGAGTCGTTTTAAGTAGGGCTAAACGATTAATCGAATTCAAACCGCCCGTCGCGCAACAGACTCGAGATCAGTAAGATTCGTATCTATTTCTTTTACGATCTATTCAGAAAAATTGCGTCCTAAATCGCAATCGCGATATCGGTCGAAATAATCGTGATTCGATTATTTCCCGAAATCGTTCAGCCCCAGTTTTAAGTGAATGTGTCTGCTTATTGACTTGGGCCCAATCCCATTTCGACCCCTAACCCCTCCCCCCTTCAATTTACCCCTTCAAAACAAGGGGTAGGGGTAAGGGGTAGAAATGGAATTGGGCCTTAATACCGAGATAGTGAATAGATCCTTGCTAGGATGAAGATATCCTCTCCCATTGTTTCCCCGGTAACGCTGCAGGCCAGCTGTTCTTTGAGCCCGAGCCGGTGGGTCTTGTGAGGGGGGTGCAGATCCAGGACCTGGTCAAGGTGTACAAGGGCTGCTCTCGTCCCGCCGTCGACGGCCTCACCATCGCATTCTACGAGGGCCAGATCACCTCCTTCCTGGGGCACAACGGCGCCGGCAAGACCACCACCATGTGAGCCCGGCAGCCGACGCAGCAGTGTCCTTTAGGACGGTGTCAGCAGAGTCTTATTGGATTCTCACAGTCGATTGATATATATGATACTTACTTTGATCGATTTGTTTCATTTTGTTTTCTGTTGTTAGCCTTTTTCTTGCAAGATCTTGCAATGATACATTTTTATTAGGGCTGGGCAAGTTATATTTTAACGCGAATTGACGCATTAGCGAACGTTCTCTTTTTCTTTTTTTTCCTTTGATTTTTGAAAGGTTTTGCCCACAGAAATTCAACATGCATATCAGAAATCATTTTTGTTTTTAGTTGCACTTACTTTACATTCAATATCTCTTGCAGTTAGTGAGTAACCATTCACAATTTCCTAATCTGTGGTGTTCTGTAAGTTTCATATTCAACCCAGACTGAGTGAGTCAATTTAACTCCCTCAAGATCACTTGGTCTAGTTTTTGCTTATTATGATTCCTCAGTCATTCCATTTGATCACCTCATTTAACTTCAATTGGAGGGGATTTAAATATTAAAATATATATATACCGGTATATATTTTTTTATCTTTGCCCAGCCCTCATTTTTATACATATAATTTCTTCCCTCTCTGACTGGGAGAAATGAAAGATAAATCTGATTTCTTTTTCATGGATTCCTGCCCTCCCCAGGTCCATCCTGACCGGCCTCTACCCCCCCACCTCGGGCACGGCCTTCATCAACGGACGGGACATCCGGACGGAGATGGACGAGATCCGGACCTCCCTGGGCATGTGCCCTCAGCACAACATCCTCTACAACCAGTGAGTGCTGGGCATTCGACCTGCCTTCACACCCCAACCAACCCTGTTTATTAGGGGGTCCCACGCTTTCAATGTGGCTAATATGTCTGGAAATATATATTTCAGCCTTTAACAAGTTTGATTATGGTATTATCTTCAATCATGAGCAGGGCAATTGTGACTGAACATTTCCTTTGAGATTAATAAATCAATATTTAGGAATTGATCAGTAGAATGCATGGGGATGCTATGGATTGTGTAAGATGTTTGTTTTTTCCTCCAAAGACAAGTATGATAGTGCATTGTTAGTTTGAGTGGGTGAGGCGACACTTTCTTCCCATACACATACACAGACCCACACCCACTATCTCAAGCACTTGACACGCCCCATATAAATATAATGAATTTCTATCCTTATGATTGAATCTCCTCCACTCTGGGTTAAACCCTGACCATCGTTCGGTATTCGGTACGCTCCCCACCGGTGTTCTGAGTCCCTGCGCGTGGGCGGGCACGGCGTCCTAACCCCCCTCTTGGGTCGGCTTAGCTCAGGAGGTAGAGCGGTTGTCTTGTAACCGAAAGGTTGCTAGTTCGATCCCCAGCACCTCCTAGCTGAGTGTTGATGCTTCCCTGAGCGAGACACTTAACCCTAACTGCTCCTGACGAGCTGGCTGTCACCTTGCATGGTTGACTCTGCCGTCGGTGTGTCAATGTGTGTATTAACCGTTGTAATTCGCTTTGGATAAAAGCGTCTGCTAAATGCCCTGATTGTAGTTGTAATTGTAACCCTGTCCCCTGCTGTGCAGCCTCACCGTGGAGGAGCACATCCTGTTCTACTCCATGCTGAAGGGCCGCTCCCAGGACGAGGCGCAGGCGGAGGTGGAGAGCATGCTGGAGGACCTGGAGCTGCCCCACAAGCGGGACGACGAGGCCCAGGACCTCTCGGGTAAGAACCGCCGGCTCCGCCGCCAGCCCGTATAGCTTTCACTGTGTTGGTATTCAGGAACGGACTTTGGGGAAGAATTAATTTTTTCTCTTGGATGAACGTTTTAATGCCGCTGCTTCTGAAAGGGATTGATCACAGAAATAAAAGTCTTCGTACAATTCTTTGAGCCAGCAATTTTGTATATTTATGAACCTTGTTATTATTCCCCTGACAAAAAAATTATAATAATCTTGGTTAAATTCTTTCAGCCAGCAATTATGTATATTTATGTAGCTTGTTATTATTCCTCTGATATATATTTTTTATCATACTCTTGTTAAAATTCTTTCAGCCAACAATTATGTATATTTATGTAGCTTGTTATTATTCCTCAGATAATTTATTTATTATAATAATCTTCGTAAAATTCTATCAGTTAGAAATTATGTATATTTTTGTAGCTTGCTATTGTTCTCTCTGATAATTAAATGATTAAATTGCACATGTTTGACAACTGCTAAAGGAAATGAACAATTATTTATTCCACTCTGTTTAATTATTAGAACATAAATTAACCCAGACAATGTTTTTGTTCAAAATTCATTGTATACGACGTAGACGTTTTCTCTTGTGTGCTCTGGACTCATTTACACTTCGCACAACTTATGTATGGTCTGTAATTTCCTGTCTTTGAAACTTGCACAGGCGGTATGCAGAGGAAGCTGTCTGTTGCCATGGCGTTTGTTGGAGGGTCCAAGATAGTGATCCTGGATGAGCCCACGTCGGGGGTGGACCCCTACTCAAGACGCTCCATCTGGGAACTGCTGCTCAAGTACCGAAATGGTGAGAGACGTACCAGACAGTTCCTCTTCCCAAGTGTTCAGAGTGTACAGTATCTTATCTCATGTGTTCGTTGTCCATGAAAGATGAACAAATTCATTGCATGAAATAAATGAATAATGTTATATCAACTCATATTGATAATATAATATGATTTAATTAAACTTGATATCAACATAATTAAGACAATTCAAATAAAAAGGAAAACTGAATTCTTCTTCTTACCATTTAACTAAATCCGTCAATTTTGGTTTTGAGGGCTTTCACGCTGTATAATCTAGTTTTGCTCTTGGTTCTTTAACAATGGGCGATGGTAGTCAAACAAATACATCAGAACCGTGAGAGTCAATCAAAACCCTATTTATATAAAGCAACGTCGGGCGAGCGATAATTACTGATTTAATGTGAGCAAATGTTGGATCAAGATTCACGGTTATCACATCACAAATGTAATCCAAGAATAAAGGAGGGAGGGAAGTGTGTTATGTGTTACGTGCGAACTTCCTCTGGACTCCAGACAACCAATCTCCTGGGGTGGTTGGATATTTGCTTTCATTTTGGACTAAATTAAATAGTGTTTAATTTAGTCTCATGATACTGATGTATTTATTTGACTACTATTGGCCATTGCTACAGAACCAACAGCAAAAATAGATTATTACAGCTTTAATGCCCTCAAAACCCAAATTGACTGCTTTACTTATGGTTAGAAGAGGAATTCAGTTTTTTCAGTTGTATTCTTGTGTATTAAATTTGAATAGTAATACTTAGATTTATATAAAGTTAAATTACATTACATTATATTAAGTTAAGTTATCCTTTATTGTCCCTTTTCGGGGAAATTATTTCTCTGCTTTGGACCCTTCCGGGATGTGGTGAACACATACACACTTGCATACACATAAGCACTTCTGAATATTAGACAAATCGCTATATAACGTTATATTCATCACACCGCCGTCCACAGGCCGCACGGTGATCCTGTCCACGCACCACATGGACGAGGCCGACCTGCTGAGCGACCGCGTGGCCATCCTGTCCCAGGGCCGGCTCCACTGCTGCGGCTCCCCGCTCTTCCTCAAGAACTACTTTGGCGTGGGCTTCTACCTCACGCTGGTGCGCCGCATGAGGGACCTCCGGCGGAAGGAGGTGAGCTCCCTGGGCCGGCGCTTCCCCCGTTCATGGAGCCCGTTGTTCACGCGGCGGCTGGGAATTGCGGTGCGGTCGGCTGGAAGCGTTTGATTTGTGTTGGTCTATCCATTTATTGAATTGAGGAAGGTAGCTGTCAAGAATTTTTATTGAACATTTTTATTGAGTTTTTGCTCTATACATAGAAATCGATAGCAAAAAGCAAAACCCATATGTAGTCCTAAACGCCGCCACAAGGGGGCACTGGGACATTGTTTTTCACTTTTCCTGAGATACTATATGTATATGTTTCTGTGTTCTTCTGTCTACCATTAAATAATTGTTGAAATGCTTATTTTATTTTTATTGTTTCTCTATCTTATTCCATTATTGTATTGTGCTAAGCTCATCTAAAGGTGTACCTTGTTGTTCCTTCTCCTTGCCTCCTGTGCTGGTCAGAACGACTGTGACTGTGCGTCAGATTGCTCGTGTGCTTGCTCCCTCTGCACCAAGTATAAGGATGACTCCCAGAACCTCTCCCAGCACATAGACAGAGCCCTGGACGGTGAGTGTGTGTTTACAGTTTACTACTTAGTGAGTCATTTCGCAGGGAATTTGTTCCAAAGTAACTTTGAGGTAGTGGTCATGCAGCTCAATCAAGGATACCTACAGGCAGTGGACATGGGGGATGCATGCCCCTTGTTGCTGGTTGTCAAACAACCTCGACACTACGCTTTTGTTACACCCTAACTTCTTACTACGACTCAATGCATACACTTGCAGTTTGACTCTGTTAATTTAAAAAGGACCATTAATTTTCTAATTTCTCTCTCTAAAGATTATCAGTCGTTATGCGAATCAATTTTTTTTCTGACCCACCGTCCTACTTCATACTACTCCCTCTCTGATCCTCTTCCTCCACCTATTCTTCTTCAAAATCCTCCTCTACTTCCTGCTCCTCTTCTACCGCCACCTTCTTCGTCGTCATCGTCTATCTCCACATCCTCCTCGTCCTCTTCCCCCACCAGGGGACATCGACAGCATCACCAGCCTGATCCACCACCACGTCCCGGAGGCCAAGCTGATCGAGAGCATCGGCCAGGAGCTCACCTACCTACTGCCCAGCAAGGGCTTCAAGCACCGGGCGTATGCCAGCCTCTTCCGGGAGCTGGAGGAGACCCTGGGAGACATGGGCCTCAGCAGCTTCGGCATCTCTGACACCTCGCTGGAGGAGGTAGAGTAGGGAGGGGACATTATTCATGTTTGATTGCATTGGTTTTGGTTTGGTAATATCTTCATTTTATGTTTTGTAATTGCTATGTATAGGAACAACACAATTAGGAGTTGGTATGATAATTACAATTGGCAATGTTTTATGTCTTCTGGCGTTTGAGCAACAGAATATGATGTCAGGTTATACGTTTAGAAATACCAATGAATAGGTTTTATGTATAGATGGAAAGCTTCTGGGGGCATTTTGTCCTGTGATGTCATAAACGTCACTCCTGTGGACCTCGCTAGGCTTGGCTATCTCCATCCTTCTCCTATTCATTTGTTGCCAGGTGGTTGCTTATGTTCCAAACTTGTCACAAAATATGAGACATATTAGAATGTTGTTTCCTTGGGTTCTTGAGCAACGAGAGGTAATCTGATTAGGTATAATTCTTCTTTCCTAGATATTCATAAAGGTCACTTCGGACGGAGAGGCAGCGAGCAACGGAAAGACTCCTGGTAAATACTGATGATAATCCCTCCCCTTTTTACCTGTTGAACCTTCAGTACAATGCGTTTCTCCTTTGTGTGTCCTGATTTTGGATTTTGTATGTTGTGAAATATTGTGTGTCCACCGTATCCGTGTTTAGCCTCAATGTGTTCATCCTTGTATCGGTGCTGTTTGGTGTCTGTGTTAAACCTTTAGTTTTGTCTGTGATGTGTTTCTCGTGTCTGTACCTGGGTGCTTCGACCTCTAGAGCAGTGGATGTTACGTCAACGGAAGAGTAGCAACAAATGTGCTGCAGAGGTCGTGGAAGGTCAGAGAGACTAGACTATATATAGCAACTCATAAAAAGCCTGCTTGCTTTGCCGGAATCTCCTGAGACATTTGCTGTAAACTACTGCTACTATCTACCTGACAGCTTTGCAAAGGAGAGAATTTAAAACCAGCGATTGCTTGCTGCTCTTTATGGATACACATTTACTGTGGAGCAACTACACCCTATCCCGTTCGTTAGTGGATTAAGAGGATTAAAATATTAGCTACGCTTAACAGAGATTTAAAACTTATCCATGGTCCACATGGGCTTGGATTAGTTCTGAACACAGATTTGCATCAGATCCTGACAATTCTTCAAAGAAATGATTAGCATGGCTGCCTTAGTCTTAGCTAGCCACAACACTCCCACACATAGTTAAGTGTATCCTCACTCCTTTATGTTTCACTTTCAATCCTTTACTCCGATTGGAACCCTTCGATGCTCATTGTGATCTGTATTGATTGACTGCTGCAGAAGCCAATGGGGAGGCTCAGGACAACGGGGGCTCCTGCGGGCCCTCTGACAGCAACGAGGGGCGGGGCTCCAGACAGGTGAAAGGCTGCAGGCTGGTCCTGAAGCAGTTCCATGCCCTGCTGGTGAAGAGGTTCCACCATGCCGTGCGCTGTAAGAAGGACTTCCTGGCACAGGTAGGAAAAGCTAGTGATGATGATACAGTAAGTGACTGAGTTCACGCCGGATAGAACCTGTAGCCTTTGTGTCAGTTTTATGGTTGATTATGTTGTTGTAGAATAAGGATTGCAAGGAACGTATTTGCCTTTTTGCAATTCTATGGATAACCTTACATAGTTAGAAAGAATGATTGCAAGAGGTTTTTATTAAAACTTGTTAAGTGTTTTCATTTGAGTAAGTATTTATGAATATTGGTTTAAAAGGAGTGGGTGTTGCAACTTGATGAATGCCAATTACTAGATGTATGAGAACAAGAAGGAAGTGCAGGTTCAGGTACATGGATAGCTGTGACGGTAGGGAGGGTGTAATCTGCAGTGTTTTGGTCCCCCCCTGTACCAGGTGGTCCTCCCAGCCAGCTTTGTGCTGATAGCGTTGGTCTTCACCACCATCGTACCCCCGTTCGGAGAGTACCCGGGACTCACCCTCAGCCCCTGGCTGTACGGAGAGCAGTTCACCTTCTTCAGGTTGGACCCCCAGGCACACACCTGCCCCCCAGGCACACACCAGACCCCTGGGAAACAAGTCCAACATCCAAAACACATCTGGCATCGAAACACGCATCCAACCCCCCTAAGCACATATCCTGATCCCTACAACCCACCTGGCCCCCAGAAGACACGTCATGACCCCCATAACACCGAGCCTGCGCCCAAAGGCACACATCCGGATTGTAATGACACCCCTTGTTCAATTCAATGTCCTTTTAGGATTTGTCTTGAGGTACAGTGTGTAGATAACATTTTGAGTTCAGATTTTATTCAATCAATCAATTATTTGGTTTTAATCTGATTCATTTTTGAGTCGAGTCCATTCTATTAAATAATTTAATCATCAAGCTTATTCCCCAAACATTACACACACATGAAATCAATTGTTTTTATCCAACCTGTATTTCAGCCCGTTGTTGCCCTGTCTCCTCCTGTTGTTGTTGTTGTTTATTGTAGTAATGAGCGGCCGTTCGATCCCAAGATGAAGCGCTTCACAGAGAGCATGCTGGCTAGCCCGGGGCTGGGCACTCGCTGCCTGGAGGGAGAGCCTCTCAGGTGGGTGACCCCCGCCTGACACCACCGCACCTTTACTGATCCCCGCCGCAGGTCCTGCTAAGACCCGCCCACACTGCCCAGAGTCCAGCTGGGATTGGCTGGCGAGGGGAGGTTACAAATGGTTAAGTTATAGGTGTTTAGGTATTAGGTAGGTATTAGGTGAGAGACGGTAAAGTTTCGAATTAAGGTGACATATCATTAAGTGTAGTATTAGGTTAAAGACGTTTATGTTAGGTATTAGCCAGGTCATGGTTAAGTTACTAGGTAAGACATCATTAAGTGTAGCGTTAGGTGAGAGACATTTATGTTAGGTATTAGGTCATGGTTAAGTTACTAGGTAAGACATCATTAAGTGTAGCGTTAGGTGAGAGACGTTTATGTTAGGTATAAGGTCATGGTTAAGTTACTAGGTAAGACATCATTAAGTGTAGCGTTAGGTGAGAGACGTTTATGTTAGGTATTAGGTCATGGTTAAGTTACTAGGTTAGACATCATCTAGTTTAGAGTAAGGTAACAGTTGGTTATGGTGAGTAAACAGTGTCTCGCCAGCCCATCACCGATCAATTCTGAACAGCCTTGGCGGGTCTCACCAGGAAGGGCAGGCGGATCCATAATCACGTGGGAGCACCTCACTTATCTATGTTCAGATTCTCCATATATATATGAGCACATTATAATATGAGCAATACATCCATGACACGCTCAACACAAAGACGCTCAAAGACACATAAATCGTCCATCATCTTAATGAGTTAAGATACAGATCTATACATCCCATCCATTCATAAACTGACAAATTAAATGAACTGTTTCCAATGTGTCCCATTATTTCCTAATCTCCTTCGTCCGCTCCGATCTCGCAGTTCTAATCCCGTGGGAGCACCACATATGCACCTCGCTTATCTATGTTCTGCGCTTCCATATCATATATATATATACGAACACATTACAATAATAATACAATAATAACAATAATAAATCCATGATACGCTCAACACAGGCTCGAAGACACTTCAAATAAATCGTACATCATTTTAAATTTAGATACAGATCTATACATCCCATCCCATCATAAACCGATGAAGCGATAACCGATTCCGATGTGTCCCATTCTTTCCGATCCCCTTCTTCATTCCGATCTCTCGCTACCCAGCATGCCGTGCGGCGACACCTCGGCGTGGGCCTACCCGGCCGTCTCCCCGTTGGTCAGCAACATCCTGCTGAGCCCCGAGTGGCACGAGGGGAACCCCTCCCCGACCTGCCAGTGCAGCGAGGGCAAGAGGCTGACCATGATGCCCACGTGTCCCCTGGGGGCCGGGGGCACGCCCCCCCGCCAACGCAGGGAGGCCACGGGGGACGTCCTGCTGGACCTGACCGGGCACAACATATCAGACTACCTGGTCAAGACCTACCCCGGCCTCATCCGAACCAGGCGGGTGGCGGCGCCTTACTGTGTTTGGTGTACAGTGCGTGTCTGCACATGGGTCATTGTTTCATTGTGCGCTTTGAGTGCGACAAAATTTAATTCATTGTTAGAATTTATTATTGTGTACCTGGTCATGAAGATGTACATTCAAATGTACCATATGTGTGTTTATTTTATGTACTTATTTTATTGTGATGATCAAAAAGATATCACTTGAACAGGATATTACCTTTACATTTGTCGCTTTAGTGCTGAACGTTGCCTTTTGCAACGTCACAATATGGTCGATTGATTTGAAAATGGGGGATATATGAATCTGTGTTCTTCTCTATTGCTCTCTCTCGCTCTTGCTCTTGCACTCACCATCGCTCTCTGTCTGTGTCTGTGTGTTATGGGTGGCATGATTGTGATTGTTTAACTGTTATGTTTTCACAGTTTGAAGAGCAAGTACTGGGTGAACGAACAAAGGTAATCATTTAACTGTTTGCACTGTGTCTCCCCCTAGTGGATGTCATACGTACTACTTCTTTAAAACGGGGTTGCCCGATGGTGAGCATAGGTAACCATCCATGTGTCTACAGATACGGAGGTTTGTCCGTTGGTGGACAGCTCCCAATCTTGGACTTGGACCCCACAGAACTTCAGAACACCTTGAAGCAAGTGGGCCGGATGCTGAACATCACAGGGGTACTTGTTCAACAAATAACATCTAAAACACTTCTTATATTAAGCTTAACAAAGAACAAATAATATGTGTGTTGCAGTGTCTCACCTGTACTAGCTATGTAGAACAGACAGTATTTTGTTTACATTTTTAAATAACCCGGTAGCAAGGTCAGGTTTTCATATCCCTTTTTTATTTTTGGGGGGCCGAGATTGAACTCATCACGGCCTCATGATAGTTGAGGGTCTATGGGTCGGGTCTTCAAAGAACACCTCTGAGGCTGAACAGCATCGTTGTTTATGCTCATTTTTAACCATTGCATCTGAAAAGTGTCCGAGTTGGACAATGCATACACTCAAATAAACTTAAATATTTTATTCCTTATGTTTTTTTGCTATTGCTACTTAAAAGACACATTGCATGCGTGTCCTCCTCTCACCTGATGGGGGCGGTGTTTAGCCGTACACGAGCTGCTCCTGGATGATAATTCTAACACGTCAAACCGTACAAATTTGAACGCAATTAATTAAGATACCTTGGTAGGCTAGTAGGCTGTCTTAAGGAGAGGAATCAGGGGGTATTCTCCCCTTAAACAAAACCATCGACTAAAGTAGCTCGTTTGATGACCACAGTTATGTCTTCTTCACAGGGTACCTATTCTAAACGCGCTCTGAAGGATATCGGGCCGTTCCTGCGCTATATGGAGAGTGAATTCAATATAAAGGTGAGTAAACAGGTGTTGGTTGAATTCCTTCTGGTGCTTTCTGGGAGCAAAGGTATGTTATATGTCCCTCTCTGAGGTATTATTAAAAAATAAAAATAAATAAATTGTATTCATATCAATATGTTGATACTTTTGGTACTTGAAAAGAAAAGCGAGAAAAAAACAGCACATTATCCTACACAATGAATACACACCATCCCTGTTCCCGCCCTCATAAGGTGTGGTACAACAACAAGGGCTGGCACGCCATGGCGTCCTTCATGAACGTGGCCAACAACGCCATCCTCAGGGCCTTCCTGCCCTCCTCGGCCAACCCCGTGGAGTACGGCATCACCGCCGTCAACCACCCGCTCAACCTCACCAAGGAGCAGCTGTCCGAGGTCACCGTGTGAGTGGCCCAGGCGCCCTGCGCTCTTATTCTGAAGCCGTGAACTGAGGTTGTTCCTGTATAGACCTCTGACGGTTAAGTCCCGCCTGCGAGGCTCCCAGGTCCCTGGGTCAAATGTCTATGGGAAATAACATGGAGGGGTTTTAGGTGGCGAAGAAGTAAAAGCTGCGTCACGCTTTGAACTGCACACTTTCTCCATCTAGTTTCGACTGTGTTTTTGGATTGTCGATGCCGTTAAAGTATTTAACAATTATTAATTCCCAGTTGGTTGCTGTGTGGGTCGAATTCAACTGAAATTGAAAATAATATTCATATTCATGTTATGAAGTATAACAGTGTGAAAGGTATTCACAAAGGCCAGAGATCCGAGAATGGCAAAGTTATTTACAAAATAACATTCTGGTTTATTTCCATGTTAGAATAGCAAAGAAAGAAAAAGAAAACTTTGACAAAAAAATTGGTTTTGATTATTTTCTAAATCCTCTCTCTCTCTCTCTCTCTCTCTCTCTCTCTCTCTCTCTCTCTCTCTCGCCCAGGCTGACCACGTCGGTGGACGCGGTGGTGGCCATCTGCGTCATCTTCGCCATGTCCTTCATCCCGGCCAGCTTCGTCCTCTACCTCATCCAGGAGCGTGCCACCAAGGCCAAACACCTGCAGTTCGTCAGCGGAGTCAGCCCGCTGGTCTACTGGGTGGCCAACTTCTTCTGGGACCTGGTGAGGCCGTGGAGGAGGGGAATATCATAGGAGTTCGGCGTGCCCTCGTTTTAGTCTGGTTCATTCGGGTTTCCGATGCTCATTGGAGGCATTGGAAATGTCTGAGAATTTGAATATGTATCATGGTTCTTTCCAAAAGATAGTGGTACCACCGTGCTCCCTTCCAGTGATTAAATGTTACATTTCAGAAGAGGGCTCTTGCGACGCGGGCATTTTAGTCGAAGCTGTCATCTTTTTTCATTTTTTAATGCAGAAAAGATTTGCTGAGTCCAAACACCGGGTTTATTTAAATAGGGTTTTAAAGTGCAAAAGTGCTGGGTGGGAAGTGTGGGAGTACGTGGCATTTGGGATCCACTCTGTGTCCCAGTCTGACGAGCTTAAGTCTGAAGCGGGCCTCACCCCAGACGAGCCACGAAGGAGTCGCTTAGAGGTTCTGTGTTTGGTATAACGGGTGGCAATGGATGGCGCTGTTTAGAGCAGGGATGGAACTTATACCCAGGCTGAATGGCGGCGCCGGTGTGACTGCCCCAGTTGGAAACACGACCCAACTCTGTTCCAGTGAAGACACACAGGTTTGAACTATTTCAAGAGCATGTGAAGGAAACACACGCACACTATTCTGGATGACGGATCGCCAGAAAAGGAGAAAGGAAACATTGTAGCTGGAATTTGTTCCCTAATTACCATCCTGTTATTATTAGTAGGTTGAGCTCTTTCATATATTTTGCCCTCATTAAAAAAATTGAAATGATAAATTGGTAGGTGTTGCGTTGTAGGCTGCAGAGTGTGTTTCGCCAATTAATACATGATCCATCACACTCTGACACAACGGTATTACATTTTGGATATAGAAGTCTCTTATTCAATATAAACTGCTAACTTTCAACATGGCGACTCATTCTTGGCATGATTTTTTAGTCGTGATAAGGATTTAGTATGGTCAATTTAAACCCAGTGTGATTCCTGATTGCAATCAGAGAAATCAATCCTGGCAGGGCATGGTGATTGCTAGATATGTATTTTTCTCTATTAAAGCGGTGAATTATGTCCCTGCTGTCCCCAGGTCAACTATTCTCTGAGCACAGCCATGGTCGTGGGCATTTTCATGGCTTTCGACAAAAAGTGCTACACCTCCCCCACCAACCTGCCCGCCCTGATAACACTGCTGCTGTTATACGGGTAACTTCAGTTGTTTATCCCTCTTTATTCTCCAATTTCCACAATATACATTATCTACATAGACAGTAAAAACAAACAAAACGCTGGCAGGGTAAAAACTACAGACTAAGATGACAAGGGAAAGCCTAATTAAATTTGAAAGTTTTATAAAAAAGAAAAAAATCAATAGCATAATTTTTGCGCAGATAAGAGAGGAAAAATAATTAACTCACGCAGAGGAAATGTGAAAATAATGTCTAGAAAATAATTGAATATTGTCTGATCAAAACGTCTGGGGAATAGAAGACAAGGTTGAAGGCCAGTCATGAACTAAGACAGAGTTTCTGATTCCCTTCCCCCCTGTCCCCAGGTGGTCAGTGACCCCCATGATGTACCCCATGTCCTACGTGTTCAGTGTGCCCAGCACGGCCTACGTCTCGCTCGCCTGCATCAACCTCTTCATCGGCATCAACAGCAGCGCCATCACCTTCATCCTGGAGCTCTTTGAAAACAACAGGGTACCGCTGATGCACTTTAATCCTCCAAACGTATTCGAATGCACTTTGAAGTTTGCAAACAGGAAGTAAAAAATAAATTGCATTCCATTTTCTTTGTACGTTTGTTTTTACTTTTTTGAGTTTGTTCTTGTGCGTGGATGTGGAGAAGTAGGATTATCAGTCGCTTAAAATGATTTATTTCACTGGACAATTCATTGTTTCAATATCAGTTTATACTGACAACTCGATGGAGGTTGTCGGCTAATTCCCCCAAAATATTGGGGTGATTTTTCACTTTAATCCACACATCCACACACACATTTTTCCACACATTGTTTTGGCTTTCATCACTGCAGGTGTGGCCCCTGAGTTTGAAGGCTGCTGTATACACAAGCCTTTCTGGCCTTGTTTGTGCAATACTACAACACTTGTGTCTGTATGTGTGTGGGTCAATATTTATGCATTTATTTGCATTATTTTTTATTTTGCCTTCTTTGACGTAGTCTTTGCTGACATTCAACGAGTGGCTGAAGAAGGTGCTGCTGCTGTTCCCTCACTTTTGCCTGGGCCGGGGGCTCATAGACATGGCCATGAACCAGGCCGTCACCGACGTCTACGCCAGATTCGGTACGAGCTTTATGTTTGGTTACACGATTCTCCCAAGGCTGCCTAGCCTCGTTTAATTTGTTTTGCAGGCACATCAGATTCTAAACTTTGGACAGTTTTGAGGATGCCGAAATCACATGAAATGTTTTGTTTCACCGTCATCGTTCTGCTAGGTCAGGCAATTTATTTTAGAAGCTTTTTTTTGTTGACATTCTCTCTCAGCCTGACAGCAATCGATAAATCAAATGCTCAGACAAAACAAAGGAAGAAAAACGGTATTGGTGGTGGTCCCAGGCCTGTAATAAGACAATCATTTAATTTGGGCATATTTGATTGCCATCCAATCATTTCATGATTGGATGACCAACATTTCAGAACTAATGCGAGAAAACAGAAGTAAAAAAAAAATAAGTCATGGATATTTGGGGAGGGAGTGGCTTTGTAGGAAGGCCTGAAGTGAGAGCAGGGATTATCTTTGTTGGATACTTTCAACATCTGTCTTATTCTGACGGGTATCTCAAATTATTAATCGATAAATCAAATGCTCAGACAAAACAAAGGAAGAAAAACGGTATTGGTGGTGGTCCCAGGCCTGTAATAAGACAATCATTTAATTTGGGCATATGATTTGATTGCCATCCAATCATTTCATGATTGGATGACCAACATTTCAGAACTAATGCGAGAAAACAGAAGTAAAAAAAAAATAAGTCATGGATGTTTGGGGAGGGAGTGGCTTTGTAGGAAGGCCTGAAGTGAGAGCAGGGATTATCTTTGTTGGATACTTTCAACATCTGTCTTATTCTGACGGGTATCTCAAATTATTTACCCAAGCTTTAGTTTTGAACGTTTCTGATCCAGGTAAATATTCCAAAAACCCATCACTGTTTAGATAATATATAAAAATGTGCCCAATTTTAAATAAAGTGAAGATAGCCTTAGAATGTTTTCATTTTGTGCTTTTACTTCTGAACAAACGCCCCCCTCCCCATTTGCCCTCATCCAGGGTACAGAGTATGGCCCAATCCCATTTCTACCCCTTCCCCCTTCCCCTTCCCCCTTCCCCTACCCCTTCCCCTTCCCCCTCCCCCTTGTTTTGAAGGGGTAAGGGGTAGAAATGGGATTGGGCCTATATCTCACTGGCTCTCCGTGGTCTCAGTCAGCGGTTAGTTCCGGAGGCTCTCGTCTTAACTCTGCCTGTCCTTCCAGGAGAGGAGTACACAATGGACCCGTTCCGCTGGGACTTTTTGGGGAAGAATGTGACTTTCATGGCTGTGGAGGGCTTTGTCTTCTTCCTGCTAAATCTCCTTATCCAGTACCGCTTCTTCCTCGACCACTGGTAAGGCCCTGGCTCCCAGAACCAGCTTCATGCCAGCGGAGACCTTTCTTATGCCTTGGCTATCACATGGCCTCTATCTATTTAACATTATTTGCAGAATGTACGGTATATATTATTCGCTGAGGTGAATAATTGTTTTACTCTATACTACACGAGAATACAAAAAAAAAAAGAAAAAGATATTAGCGAACAAAGCGATGAAACAATATCCCGAGGTTGAGATCTCAATCCTGGGATATTGCCCAATATCCCGAGATAGCGAACCAATCAAATTGCGCCATCTTAGGAGGTTCACGTGTAGCATACACTAATCATAGATATCTTCATATTTGTGCCATTGATAAAGAGATTCGTGTTCTGGTGTTGTAACTGGTGTTTGTCGCGATCCTAGATGGGATCCGTTTTTTTAAATCCTGATCTTAATAATATAAAGATCATACGGATCAAACGCATCATAGCAAGGCCCAGCCAATGTCGGTGCTCTCCCTCATCGAGTTGGACGTTCTCGCCCCCCGCTAGGTTGTCCGACCGCCAGCGACCTCCCATCCAAGACGAGGATGAGGACGTGGCGGAGGAGAGGCAGAGGATCTACGAGGGAGGGAGCAGGGGGGACATCCTGTACATCAAGGACCTCTGCAAGGTAGACCACGCCGTGTCCACCAAAAACTAAACACGTGTATCAAGTAATTATATTTTAATACATACACACAAAAATAACAAAATATCGTTAGGGTAAGTAGGTAAGAATGAATACCGGCATGTACCAAATATGGTTTGATATTCGAATGGCTGCCGTTTGAGATGCTCCTTTCGGACTCATGGTGCATTGAGTGTAATGTAATCCAACAGCCCCGAGTACGGACTGGCCTTTGGGTGAAGCCTCTTCTCTGTGTCTCAGTAACACAAGAGCAAGTTTAATCGGTCTGTGATGTGAATAAGTAAAGCTTCACCAAGTGTTGCACAACATAGAGGAATCCTATACGAGTATAAGAGTATAAGAGTAGGACACATTTAAAATTTAGATAGATGGTACCTTTGGTACCTGAGCAGTGGGATGTGATGATGAAGACAAAGAACATGCTTTAGGAGCAATGCCACTAAATTACATCGATAAAGTACTTGCATATTCATGTATTATTCATGATGTTTATATAAAGTTGTGTACAATATAGTGCTGCTAGGCAGTAGTACAATGTGAGGACACTTGTGGCCCTTCAGCATTCAATGACACCTGCCTTCTCAGGGTAGTAATGAGTCATTGCAACTAAATACCATTCAGAAAGTCGTCATACACAACTGCCCATTTACAGTCAACCGTTTTATTGACAATCCATGTTCAGTTCAGAGAGTGCTAAATGTACAATCAATCTCTTCTGTCAATAGACCGTTTTCAAAGAGGTGTCAGCGTTGGACAAACACAGGTGTAGCTCATAAAAGTAATGACGGGTCTGCTCCTTTGATGTACCAGCAAATGGATATTAGACCAGTGAAGTTATGTCTGGTACCGTACCGTGGTAGGTTAAAGTAGCAGAGGTTGTGTTGTCCTGCCCCTTCAGTGTGGGTGAGGTAACATGTAGAATTCACATTAAACAGCTCAGTTCATTATAAACTTGAGGTCGTCAAAGGCCAACACATTTAAAGAGACTGGGAACCTTCTTTCTATTCTAAACCAAATAAACATAATTAAAATACCTTCAAAATCAAATAATTAATCATTTCCATTAGTTTATAAAAGCGGCAAAATGTAACGGATAATTTCCAACCGAGTGCTTTATGGAAAGTTGTTCAGGGTTGTTGTCTGTCATGAACCGTGCGGTTGTGTGTCCGTCTGTCCCCTCCGTGCACAGACGTACGTGGGCAGAAAGAGGGCAGCGGTGGACCGGATATGTGTGGGCGTCCCTCCAGGAGAGGTACGCACCGACCCACATAGACACACTGCAACACATTGCCAATATCCTCACTTAATAACATATGCCGTTGTTATTATTATAGAGAAAACTAATATCGATGGTAATCATGATCAAATATTTTTAGAATCGACTTATTCTGTGCTGCTTTTTAATAAAAAAAATATGGTTCATGCTTTATTTATTTTAGCACTTAATCACTTCAGTGCTTCTTGCAGAATGTTGATGCACTTTAAGTTGTCTCATCAAAGTCATTATCAGCAGCAACAGGAATGAATAATCCCTTCTAGAAACTACTTTATGAGTCACAAAATGAG
Organism: Gadus chalcogrammus; assembly: GCF_026213295.1. Lineage (NCBI taxonomy): Eukaryota > Metazoa > Chordata > Actinopteri > Gadiformes > Gadidae > Gadus > Gadus chalcogrammus. Next base: position 9,142,136 of record NC_079419.1, on the reverse strand, counting down.
TAAGTGCCATCACTGCTCTCTAGGTCCAAAAAACAACAGCAATCTTCGGTCCATTAACGTACACCCACCTTATTTTGCTGTTGTTTTTGATTGATCAAATATTTCTTTATTTTTCGAAAAACATATTATTGTTAAAATTACCTAAATATCTTAATGACACAAATTGAAGCTGACATGTATACGGCTTGAGTCCAAAGAAGCTATGGAGTATTATTAAAAATGGAGGGTGAGCAATTGGATAGGGTAAGCTTATCTTTGCCTATCTTATGGTATTGCTATTATCTATTTTGGAGTATAGCTATGGTGATTTCACATCTCCTGTTTCAGTGCTTTGGCCTGTTGGGGGTTAATGGTGCAGGCAAGACGACCACGTTCAAAATGCTGACTGGAGACTCAGACGTGAGTGCGGGGGAGGCCACTGTGTTGGGCTACAGGTACGTACAACCCCCCATCCATGTCCACTCATCTCTGACAGCCTGCTTCTGTTGTGTGTTGCTGTTTTAAAGCTGCTGTCTGTTAGATTGGAGAGTTGTAAAGAGTTGGAATCAGAAAAGAGTAGAAGAGAGCACGATTTTGAAACTAAACATCCAAAAAAACGTCCATATCCGTTCCCTCCCTCCTGATGATTCTCTATCATTTAGAGGCGTCGAATTTCAAGCACTTGTGGAGGACAGGCAAGATGGATTCTCTTATCAAATCAGGGAAGAGATGTCCTGATAGGTCAGAAATGAGCCGGGAACGGTCTAAAATCCTCCAGAACAAATATTATCACAGCGCACTTCACTCCTTAATAACTGACTGATGCATGTGGCATTTTAAAACAATTAAACCAAAGTAAAGCTCTTAAAGTCATCTATTTTTTACTTTAATTTTATCTTCAATTTATTTCGGTTTTACTTTTGCCCCATTATCCCAGTGGTAGGGAATGTACTGAGCTTCATCATGCGACCAACAAAGTTCGTATTTTATTCTCCACACGTTTCTAAGAATTGAACATTGATTTAGGGCAACGTCAATGCATCTCTAAATGGTGGAAGCACCGGTGGGACTCCCTGGTGGAGGAGGTAGGACATGGGGAAGGAGGGGGAGGGTAATGTCTGGAAAGTGCAATTTGGAAGTGATGGTTTCCCAAGCCTCCTGTAAGAGGGGCCAGGAAGATTAACACAAACACTGACCTTGCATTATACATGCTATGTTTAATATTTGTATGCCCCAGACAGGCCTATGTACACACGCACGCAAACACACACTCGCACACACACACACGCACGCACGCACACACACAGACGCACGCACGCACGCACGCACGCACGCACGCACGCACGCACGCACGCACGCACGCACGCACGCACGCACGCACGCACGTACGCACAAGCACAAATATGCACAAGCACAAACAAATATGCGCAAGCACACACAGTTTTAAATGGCAGCCTAATAATAGCATGGCAAATGGGGACATGCCTTGTCCTTATGGGTTTGTGTGTGTGGTGAATGTGTTGTTGTTTTTAGTTATACCTTGATATTTAGTTGCCGGTGGACATTCTACTTTAAATACTAAACTGAGTGAAACCGGACATCGGGAATTATAATGATCATAATCACTGGTTACGGTGTATAAAATAAACCACAACGGGAGTCTTGTTGTCGGGACATAACAACAACAGGGGCGGTGATGCAGATAAAGCAAAGCCGTGGTCGCTAACCACCGCAAGAGAACATTATTTTACCAATAGCAGGGACAGCCCAGAGTAGTCGATTTACCACAGTAACAGTGATTAAATATGAGGTACTTATTGACGTTTTATTGACTCAATCAGCTGACATTTGAATAATGTTTCTTGGCGCTTTGAGCCTATTGCTTCTGTGGGAGACACCTGATCGATAGTTGTATGTGACCGTTTTTTAATGTTGGATTTGTTCACACTGATTCATAACTGTTAAAGGCCAGAGGTGTCTGGCTTTATAAAAATAATGCACACCCCATTGAAAAATATGCACACTGTTGGAAACGTTGTTGACCAATCAGGATCTAGTATTGAACCAGACTGTGGTATAATGAGATGTAAACATAAAGGTGAAGGTTAAAATGTGTGTCCATTTTAATCAAACTAATGAATGTGGAGGAGGAGAGAAGCTTTGACTGTACCTCAGAAGCGTATGTCTGGGTGCACCTACTCACTCACTCACTCAATCATACTCACTCATTCAATCCATTACTCACTCCATCACTCACTCACTCACTCACTCACTCACTCACTCACTCACTCACTCACTCACTCACTCACTCACTCACTCACTCACTCACTCACTCACTCACTCACTCACTCACTCACTCACTCACTCACTCACTCACTCACTCACTCTCACACACACCCACCCACCCACTCACTCACTCACTCACTCACTCACTCACTCACTCACTCACTCACTCACTCACTCACTCACTCACTCACTCACTCACTCACTCACTCACTCACTCACTCACTCACTCACTCACTCACTCACTCACTCACTCACTCACTCACTCACTCACTCACTCACTCACTCCGTGCGTCTCCTGTGTGGCCTTCCCCCAGCATCCTGTCGGACATCCTGGACGTGCACCAGAACATGGGCTACTGCCCGCAGTTCGACGCCATCGACGAGCTGCTGACGGGCCGGGAGCACCTGTACCTCTACGCCCGGCTGCGGGGGGTCCCCGAGTCGGAGATCCCCAGGGTGAGTGCCCCCCAACCCCAGGGTCCGGGACCTCCACAGGGCGACCGACCCGGGTCCGCAGCCAGGGGGGGTTGTGTTTATCCGGCTGCTAGATAACATGGAACCCGGCCTTGGCTTGTTTAATGTCCCCCAAAGACATTTTTATCAGCCTGGAAGAGCAGCGTCAGTGTGGGCTCACTGGGCTGTGTTGTTATTTATCCTGCTATTTTACGCTCTACATTTTAATCAAAGGTTGGATAAAATGTTGATGGGCACAGTGTGTAATCGACAAAGACAAAACACACACACGCACGCACGCACACACACACACACACACACACACACACACACACACACACACACACACACACACACACACACACACACACACACACACACACACACACACACACACACACACACTCACTACCTTAGCAACACACACACACTCAATTAACCTTTTTAGCAAACACACACATACACAATTAACCTTTTTAGCAAACACACACACACCCTCAGCACACGCACACAAATCAACCCCAGATCACACACACACACACACACACACACCTTCACACTCAATTAACCTGAACAGTGTCTGGTCCGTTGAACGAGCCGCATGCCTCCCCTGTGGCCTGCAGGTGGCGGCGTGGGGCATCCAGAAGCTGGGACTGACGGAGTACGCTGGCCGCTGTGCAGGCACCTACAGCGGGGGCAACAAGCGCAAGCTCTCCACCGCCATCGCCATGATTGGCTGCCCGGCGCTGGTGCTGCTGGTAAGCGGGCCAATGGCGCCCCCCCCCCCGCGTACGGGGCCCCATTGTCAGGGTTGTTGAGTTTTATGTGGAGATTTGTCAATGAAATGGGTCTATGGGCCCAGATGGGAAACCATATGCGCTCAGTCAAGAAGGGCCTGGTAGGTGTTTCTACATTGGCAGAGCGGGGCGCGCTCTCTAAGTCAAACTGGCACGCGTGCGGAATCTGTGCCATATGCCGGAGAGAGATTAGGATTTGTTTTGTTTGGGTTCAATTCCGAAAAAAAATGTTTTATGTGTTTGTGAGTTCTGAGCCTCAGGTTTGCCCCTCCTCCTCCTCCTCCTCCTCCTCCTCCCCCTCCTCCTCCTCCTCCTCCTCCTCCTGGTGTCTGTGTTCAGGATGAGCCCACCACGGGCATGGACCCCCACTCCCGCCGCTTCCTGTGGAACGCCATCATGAGCGTCATCCAGGATGGGAGGGCCGTGGTGCTCACCTCACACAGGTGGACTTCATCACACACAGACACACACACACACACACACACACACACACACACACACACACACACACACACACACACACACGGGCCCCTTGACGCAACAGCTTGGCCCAATAGGGGGCTAACCGTTGTCTGTTTTTATATGTTAATAAAGCTGCCAGGGTGTTGTTGATTGTACCGTGACCGTGACGATAATGAATTGCCTTGTGTTCATCGGCGCGAATCGTGAACGTGGGCATGTGTCGGCTATTAAAGTAAAAACCAACAGCTGTGCTTACAAATGGAGACTGATGACTGATGCTGTTGTTGTGGTTGTTGTTGTTTTTTGTTGTGGTTCCCAGCATGGAAGAGTGTGAGGCGCTCTGCACTCGGCTGGCCATCATGGTGAACGGGACCTTCAAATGTCTGGGCACCATCCAGCATCTCAAATACAAGTGAGCGCCTCTCTTCCCGTACACCCAGGGTGGGGGTCCCTGCTGCCGGGCTGAGATGTATTGGGTTCCAACAGTGCCATTTGTTATCTCTGCATTGTCTCGCAGTGCTACCTTCAAAAGGTGTGTGTCAGGGGGTTCCTGGGAAAACGGCACCCAGCGTTGTTTCAGCGCATGAAGGATGGATGGGTTGTCCCCTCTTGTTTAGAAAGGGTTTCATCACGGGGACATTCTCAGAGGCTTCGCAGGCTCCGTGTTCAAATGCCACGTGCTCACCCCCAAAGGAGTATTCGTTTCATTGGAGAAAGGGTCCACTGGGTTCTGATTACCTTGACTGTACTGCAATACGGTGGGCCGGTGTGTGATGTCGTGCGGGGTGGCGCTGGGTCAAAGTTGAAATAATTTCAAACGCGAGCGAGTCCTCTCTGCGGCACACTGCCACGAGGTCGTGCCCATGGCCCCTCCGTCCTCTGGATTTTCCACAGCGTTTTCTCTGTCGGAAAATCTGGAGGGGCTGGCAGTCCAACCGAGACTCTACTGGACTTTCTGTCTAATCCTCTGATCCACAAGAGCACTGCAGGGGGGCTGTGAAAAACATTAACAAAATAAAGATAAATTGACTTGACTTACACAAACATTTATTCAAAATTACATAAATTCTCTATATTGTTTGGTAAATATAGTAATAAGGCTTATTATTCTTGCAAATGACGGTTTTCTTTAAACCGCGGCGGTTTCTGATCATGCGTTACGTGATCCACACACATTGTACTCGGTTGTTGATCTCTTAACTGTTTGCAAATGAGGAGGTCTTCGTAAGCTCTTGATGATAATCTAGTGTCTGACCCGAGTCACAGGTGGAGACGCCCTGCCCTAAGCAGTGGTCAGAGCTCACCCACTGTCCCCCACCAGGGGTCGAGAGTTAGTGGAGAAGCAGCAATGTTTGGCCTCTATTTGTTATGAATAATCATGCTTATTTCCATTTGAAGAATCAAAGAATTCTTTGTGTCGTCTCGGATTGCTTCTCCATGTGCTTCAAGAAATTGAGCCTTTTTGAGGGTTTGCAATTGACGTCTGAAGAAATACAAAAACTCAGCCGCTCGACTTCTCTCTCTCAAATTGGAGATGGGCCCAGGAGTGGCCCCAGGAGAGAGGCCCTCACCGATGGGAGACGGGGCTCGTGCACTTGACACGCTCGCTCCCACTTGCCTCAAATAGCAATGGAAGGAAACCTACTTCATCTCTCTCTCGACTTGACTTCATCTTTCTCTCTATTCGACTTCACAATGCATTAGAAAACCAAATACCTTGGTTTACTGGCATAATCTTATCTATCTTACCAATTCTCTAGCGATCTATCTCTCTATCTTTACTGTTTGCAAATGAGGTGCTATCTCTCTCTGCCTCCGTCCCCGTCTATTATAGGGATTTAGTGAACAACAACAAAAGATTTCCTTGGCTCTTGCCTCCAGGTTTCTACCCCTTTGCTGATGACTCAATACAATGATTTGATCAATCTTTAAAGGTCCGGGAACAAACTCCTACCTCTGGGATCCTATTGTTGTTACTTAATTGTTGTTGTGTTGCTATTTATTCACAAGTCCTACATGTCCTCAAGATAGTGGACTATTTAACTTGTAGCCGACATCTAGGTATTTTCACTTTACTTTGGGGACCTATAGCATAAAAGACACTAGTAAGGTCTTTTTTCTTCCCAAATCCCTATAAAGAAGGGGACATATTTATTTAAGCAGCGATTAACCAAGAGAATGTATAAAACATTTTTAGAGCCTCAATGACGGAAAACCCAAAAAAAGGAAAATGAGAAAAATGTGTGTTGGCTTTATGCGTCCCCTCTTTTTACGAGGTTTACACGGTTTCATAAAGTCCCCGGCCTGCTCATCAGCAGAAAGTATCGCTGAGCCAGGGCAACAGCAGGGGGTCCCTGAGCGTGGTCGCCAGTGCACACCGGAGGGTATGGAGGAGACAGGCAGCGCTAGACACAGATAAGAGGGTCAGCGGAGGACGCCGGTCTCAATCTCCCTGGCGACACTGGCAACCACCTGCCCTCCGTCGGTCCGCAAATAGAAAATCGGAGCCGTATTGATCACCCGGTATCGATGTTTCAATCCCGAGCTCATTAAAGCAACGATTTGCTTTAAGTAGCGATCTAATCTATAGAGGCATCTCTGTATGTAACTCCGTCTCCCCCGCCCCCCTTTCAGGTTCGGGGACGGCTACGTGGTGACCATGAAGGTCAGGTCGTCGGGCCCCGGGGCCCCCCCGGACCTGGGCCCCGCCGAGAGCTTCATGGAGAGCAGCTTCGCGGGCTGCGTGCAGCGGGAGAAGCACTACAACACGCTGCAGTACGAGATCGCCTCCTCGTCCCTGGCGCGCATCTTCCAGCTCGTGGCGGCCAACAAGGAGCGCCTCAGCATCGAGGACTACTCGGTGACCCAGACCACGCTCGACCAGGTACCGGATCATGTGGTATCGCTTAGGCAGGGATTCTCATCCCAACCCTCCTGGGGAATGGAAACGCGGGGCCGCAGTCAAACCGTTTATTGACCCCGGTTTGCAGACAGCAGCGGTTGATTAAATGGGATTCCGGGTCTCTCATCTCAGACACCTCACAGTTGTGTGTTTCACAAGCTTTTTTCGATTGAATACACCTTTGTGGGATGTCATATCTTCAGGCATTGATCGCGTCTCCTTTGTGAGATGTGAATGAAATAAAAGCCAGGTATTTTTCTACTTTCCATCTGGAATCCGTGACCTTGTTATCAGAAGCTGTGCCCCCTCCCCTGCAAGGCTACGATTCAGTCCGCTCTCTTTGTTGTCTCCCCTCCGTTTATTTATTCCATTCAAGGGTTGCGTGATATCAGCTAGTTATTATCGTTCTGTCTACTCCCCATGATCTCTCCCCATATCATCGAGGTTCACAGTTCAACCGTCAAAACATAGCTCGGTGTAGAAGTGAATGAGAGCACATCTTCTTACATCATGTGTTGCTACGCTCTCTTCTGCCACGGGATAGAAGCAATCCTTTGCCCCCTTTTCCCCATTCTTGTTTCAAATATAATAGATGCATTACAAATCATTATAAGGCTAGGCAGGTTTTAGTAAAAGACGAGTAGTGATGAAGTTTGACCTTCGTAAGCTTGCTATTCATAACTTGGTGTAAGTAGGCCAGGCTAGGCCTTTTGAATACATTATTAAATCTGCATTATATCAAGCTATCGGTTTCCTCAAACTGCATGACTTTGATGAGCAGTTTCTTCTGCCGATGGAGAGACGTAGCCAGCCGGCTTGGGAGCAGCGAGCATCGTATTTCATGTTTTTCTCTGTATTCTGCATGCATGCCGATATATTTAGAGACATAATATTACCTTTCTCGTTCCAATTCCTCTTCATAAGCTTCACCTGCTTTTTAAGACGGTGGAGCGAGGATGGAATCAGCCTGCGCTAACTTTCATCCATATGTTTACAGCCTAAGCACACATCAAAAAACACATCGAGTTTAATGTATAATAAAGGTCATTCATTAATTCTGCCTTCCGAAAAATAATGTTTTACAACCCTAATCCTGTTCTACTCGGAAGGGATTTAAGCCGTTCACAAACAGGGGCTGTCGCATCACATTTTTATAACTAGCTCACTCACAGTGATGGCGCTAGCTGCCATTTTAGCACCTTCCCTGTCATAGGCAGTTGCTAAAGCACGTTCCACTGATTGGCTGACGTCAGCTCAAATTCACTAGCCTCCAATGACAGCAGCGCACAGTAAACACGACCCCAGATCAGTGGCATGTGGAGAAATTTGAGAGTGTAAAAATTGAACGACTGCTTCAAATGAGACCTTTACTTTGAGACAGTACTGATATTGATGCGTCATGATTGTATGCAATCGTTATATACAGTTCTATTGGAAAACGCCAAACCCTTTTTTCCTTTCCTGTGGGAAGAGCTAAAAGACAGAAGAAAGAAGTCTCTCACACATAGGCTACACTTGAGCTTAGACGTGTGGGCAGCTTATTTTCACACTTGGGACCAAGAAAGTCAGACAAATCCATTCAAATATAATTCTCTCAGAAAGACTATTCACTGCAAGTGGATGTTGTCAGCTCCTTCCACGGACGCCCTGCTCAAAATTCAGTGAAAACTCTCCAACATGTTTTATGCAGCAGACATGCTATACAGGACCCGGCTCAAATTAGTACTAGGGGACGCGTGCCGGATGGCATGACATCAGATCAATAATCATTCGGAAACGGCAATTAAGGGCGGCTCGGTGCCTCAACTAATGACTTAATGCGATGGTTTCCACGAATTTGGACGAATCAAAAGTCTGTTTTAATCAGTATTTTATGTGCAATCCACCCACACTCCAAGACCTTTATATATATGTGTTGAATATCCTTATCCAATCTATCCATTATTCAACACACAAAAAAAAAGGATGTTTGAACTGCATGAACTGGAATTGAGATGTTGGAACGGGTGAGGAACTCGCCGCTTGACAACAATATGATTGAAACGCTGGAGGCTCTCCTGTTCCAAAACACATATCAACGTAATGCAAAACGTGTTTGCGAAATGTCTGAAAAACGATTCGCTTGACATTTGGTTAACGCGTATTTGTTACCTACTTGCGTCCCTACTAACCATTTCGGCCGTGTAGTTTGGATTTTGACCTACAGTCCTATGCTACATGTCATTCCCTCTCTCTTTCTGTCTCTCACCACTCCTATCCATAAATGAATAAAAAAAAAAAAGCCATTAAAATATAAATATATATATAAATAAATAATTCATTAAATTCATTAAAACGGCCTGTATATCACGAGAGACGTTGTTTTCAATTATCTAAAGGTTAATAAACCGTGTTATCTTGTGCGGCTTGCTCTTTAAAACATAATTTCAATGACTCAATGAAACAAATAGGAAATGTATTTGTTTTGTTCTACAAGACTAAGTGGCCTTTACACACTAAAAAAGAAAAGTACAACTTTAGTACACCGGGAAATGATGCCTAAGATCCACAGAGCCGTCCGATTCGGTGCAGCTCGGAGCGGGACAGCTCGTTGACGCTAAAACTGGCTCACGTTCCCACCGCCGACAGTACCTATATGGTAGGGCAGGGTTTAAGCTGGACGGCGATAGCCGCGGCGGCTACGTAAGCATTGTGACATCATAGCAGCGCGACACAGTGTAGCCTGCTACTACATTTAATGAAAAAGAAGAACGCAACACATTGAACAAAGAGCAACAATGTAGGACGTCCGAGAACGACGGCAAACTCTTGCGTGACATTTTATTCAATAAACGAAGCCTTCGGCATTGTCCAGAAATATCTTGCGGGTTCTGTGTTTGTTTGTTTTTATCCCTCTGTCGCACGGAAGTGACGATTCTGTCGACCAATCAATCAACGGCGTGTGTAGCTCCATCTTTTCGAAATATAGGTACGGCTCAGGGCGCTCAATTTGGGACCCTGCCCAACTTTTGGCGGTGGAAACGCCAATATAAGTGGAGAAACGGGGCATAAGAATGACAACAGGAAGGTGTTTGTGTACAGAGACTTTAGCTGTGTTCGAAATCGTTCCCTATACACTCGTTCCCTATTCCCTATATAGTGTACATGATATAGTGCACTATATAGGGAATAGGGAACGAGAATTCGGACACTACGCTGAACATTTCTAAACGTCATTTGCGTCAGTAAATGCGCCGGGTATTTGTGTGACGCAGACAGATGCGCCCACATCAAGTAAACAAACCGGGCACTCACGACGAAAGCTGGAGGTTGTATTGATGTTGAATGTTACATTTCCTTGTTTTATTCATTTTGAATGTTAAATATTCTATGTTAAATCCCAAATAAATTGTTGACATTTCTAAACGAAAGCCGGAGACTCCATCATTAAATGTATTCGTTTTCGCGGTTATTCGGCTTCTTCTTCTCCCCTGGAAAAATACAACCGCATTGCATTGTGGTATACGGGAGTAACATGTAGGGAACATCGTATGTACCCTATTTTAAGTCCACTATATAGTGCCCTATATAGTGGACCACTGAGAATTCGAACACCCTAGTAAATGGCGTGCACCCTATTTAGTGCACTACATCCATGATAGGGAACGATTTCGAACACAGCTTTTGTCGTCCTGGTGACTCATGTCTTTTCCACGCAGGTGTTTGTGAACTTCGCCAAGCTGCAGGCGGGAGAGGACGATGACGTCATCTCACGTCGACGCAAAGCTAGCACGCACAAAAGAAAGATCACACCGCTCCGGAGAAAGAAATGAAAAGAAGATAGGACCAACTACCCCCCTCCAATCGTGTAGGACACAAAAACTCTCCTTTTATCCACTGGAAAGATTCCACCAGATTCCAGACAATTTAACTCTCAAAACCAGAAGAGGAAATTGAGGCCGCTCACCTGTCAAATCATGGGCCAAAACCAAAAGTTTGCAACATTTATATTTGTTTTCATCCTGCTAGAATGGCGATGACTCATTCTGGTCGGCTTATTTGAGAACAAAATTACATTTGTAATGCTTTTTGCTCGAGGAATCCACACCTGCAATCCACTGAAGATGATATATTCTGTTTTATATTAATGTGTATATATTGTTATATATATGTTTGAGAACAGTAAGCACTTTTGAAGCAAGTCGTTTTTACACTCACTACTCCTTTGTACATGTACCCAGCGTAAATGAACCATCACTCCATTGTTGTTCATTCATTAGCTCTGCTCTTTCATTCATAATTAATTATTCAGGTGTGGTTTGCATTGCCAGCGCTGCATTGACTCTCACTCAATCTTCCTGGTTGGGTGTTTAAGCGCTTCCTTCGCCTGCCAACCTTCCTTGCCCACAAATATGTGCATGTAAAGATGTCATGCGACATGCTTTAGCTTTTGCCATCGCCCTCGACCAACGCCGACCCACTCTTCTTGGGGATTTATAACTGCTCACGGGACTCTGTTTTTGGGACTCTGTTTTTTGATCCACCATCAGCACAATGCAATACGCCTCAGAAGACCACTCCACAGGCGCTTACTGCTGGGCTGAGTCAGAACTGCGATGGACACGCACGCCCGCACAAACACAGATACATACACTTCATTCTTCTTTATTTCTCTCTATGCTACTTACCCACTTTCCAAGCTGATTTATGCGGCAACATCAATTAAAATAACCTGGTTTTAATAAACATCAGCGCTTCTGTTGTCGAATTCCCCACTTCGGCAATGTTTGGCATTCACAGGGCGAACCGTCGCACAACAACACAGGCTTTTATTTTCCTCCCTGTTTTCATCTCCCACAGAGCAGGGACAGAACCGCTCAGTCCGTAATGACGGCGAGGAGTCTCCCTCGAGACTAGACTTTGAAGGAGTAGACGTCAACGCTGTAGGTCGGCGGCGGCGGCGGCGGCGTCGTCGTGGGCCGGGGTACCATGGCGACGGCGTTCCCGAATCGTCTGGCACACGTCCTGCTCGGCCCCAATGTGTCTCGACACCGCTTCCAATTATCCGCTCCGACCTGCCGCCGGGAGCAATGACACCGCCATCAGCTGCCCACGGGCCACACTCGACAAGGGCCAGGGAGGTGAAGGTGCGATCAGGGGGAGCGGCGGCACTCCGCAGACTGCCATCGTGTCACAGATCAGTTCTCTTGCGTGTGTCGGCGCGGCGGCGCCTTCTGCTTTATCCCTCATATGCTCGTCCGCAGCGCTGGGGATCAGGCGTAGGGACACAGCGGGGCATCGCGGGGGGGAGAGGCGGCAGGTGGGCAGAGTTCAAGGTATGTTTGTGCCAAGGTGAAAGATTCAAGGGGTTGTTTACCTGGAGCAACACAGAGTTGTGTGGCTGTAGCGAGATGAAATGGCAAGGGGGAAACACGCACAAACTCGCTCAGTCTGCAAAATATTTCTGAACCAGCCAGAAAGTCCAATTAACCGGTGACTTGTAACTGTATTTGTCTTGATGTCTTGGGATGAAAGCTTGCCTGCTTTGGGTAGAATATAGGCAATCTTGTATTGCATGTTGTATAATAATGATTTGACACGAAAACATCTATCTTAATGGGAAATGTGTTAGGTCAACAAGTCAGATGAGGCATATCATTTTATACAAAGTGTTTTGGTCGAATTGAAGCGGAAACATTCTGCTGCGATAAATCATCCAGATTTATTTTGAAGTCATCTCTTTTGAGGCGAAAGTTAAATACATTTGGAAATCTATAAAAATGTATGAGAGGGGGCTTTATACCTTAAATAAGCCAAAACAAAAAGGCTTAACAAACTCTGAGACACTTGGGTAAAATAAATAATCCAGATTTGGTTGAGTCATCATTCATTGGTAAAAAAGTTTATTTTGGAATGTTTTGTGAATGTCCAACGGCAAACTGACTTTACCGTTCCAATGAAGTGGTTGGTCAGCGATGAGTACCACCTTCATTCACATAGTGAATCCAATTTTATGAAGAGCTGCTTGTCAGCGGTTCTTCTCCTGCACTCATCAGGATGTTGAATAATTAACCATTACCACAAGTGGATCTGATACACTGAAGGATTGGGTCTACGCATAGATTTACATGAGTTTTAATATTAGAATTATACCCTATGGTATGGTTGCCATAGAAAATACTTTTACTCTGCCCCAAGTCTCGTGGCCTGCTGCTTCACACTAGTCTTGGCTACCATGTATTATTAGCATCCAACAGTGGATGGATTTGGCGAATGCCGACAGGCCCCCAACCAGTAGGGGCCCGTGTCTCACCATAGGCGATCATGAAGCAAAGGGCCTCAGACTCATTAGAAAGTGTTAAGCCCTGCTGTGCAGAGGGGCCCTCTTACATCACTCATGTGGCCCCCCTTATTTCTCAATCCTCATGAGTTCAATGTTCTTGCCTTTCCATGTATGCAAGACAGGCCCGACACCAGAAAAACTTGAAGATCGTGGAACGCCTCCGCAGAAATATAAATTTGACAGTTTAACCCAACCGTAGTGTTGGCAAGTGAAGTGTCACTTGGTGCAGCCAATACTAAAATGGTAATGGAAGAGCAGAAAAGCGGGGGAAAAGTAAGCGAGAGAGAACACTAGAGAGAGAAAGATAGAATGGGAAAAAATCACCCAAGAGCAGAAGGATTAAGGGGCCCTTAGGCACAGCAAGGCAGAGCGAGTGCAAGACCCTCGTGAATCAAAACAATTCCCTGAATGTGATCTCTGCACTCCAGCGCTGCAACACTGAAAGCATGTGCATGTCTCGCTGATCCCATGTCTCTCCCAAGTCCTCGCACAGCACCGAGAGCTTACGGGCGCTGCTGAAGGTGAACGGCCTTTCAATGTGAGGTTTGAGACTGGTTGAGATAGAGTCGCAGCAGACGCTCTTCATAATACTGCAGCTTATCGGATAACATTGAAGGCGAAAGGCAGAGGCCGGCGAACTGTTAGCCACGTGGCGTCTTTAAAAGATACGCTCAGAACTACATCTATAGGGAAACCTTATAGGAAACAGAACTATCTGTACATCTATCAGGCTGTGTGTGTGTGTGTCGGTGTGTCGGTGTGTCTGTGTGTGTGTGTCTCTCTCTCAATCTTTTCCTCTTCATTTCCTTTTCTTCATCATTGTGGGTCCACCCCTGCTGTGTAGACAAGGTCATAAAGGACCACATTCCCCCGCGGCTCCCATGGGGGACATTCTCTATCAGGCGTTCCCCAGCGGGGGGTCTCCCATCCAGAGTGTTTTGGATAGCATCCAACTCTAAGAAGTGAGGCTGCGGTCTCACTGCGGCTCTCCACAGACTTCAGACTGAGTAGAGGCGCTCCGCATAGAGCTGGGTGGCCGCTCACTCCATGCTCCATGACCGGGCTGGAGGATGAATACCATTCTAACCTCCATTGCGCCTGCTAATGCAAATCCATTCAGATTTATACCACAGATCTAGCCATACGCTTAGCTTTTTCCCCTGTGAGCTTTTCTTTTCCTCAGTCGCCATTCAGGACATGATGCATTTTTTGGGGAGGAGATGACAACGGTTTAGCCGGTGATTGACAGGTGGCTGTGGGCTCCTTCAGGCATGCTGCCGGCTCGGGGCAGCATGTATCCAAGCCGGGCTCCTCAGCAGAATAACTGATGCAATCAACCCTTTCCTTAAATCTATCATGAACTCAATTGACGCTTTATTCATTCGGCTGATGATTTGGCCCCCTTCTCACTAAAAAGCATTGTGATCATAGGAGCTGCAATCACGCCACAGGGGTAAGTCAATCAACAAATAAAACGCTCATGCACCAAATGTGAAAAAAACAAGATAGCGCAATGTCATCAATGTAAATATAAAAATTTTAATGGACAACTTGATAACGGCGCTGTAAAACAACATCTGGCAACATGAAGCGAGGGTGCATAAATGCTATCCCTATAGGCAACTTTTAATTCTCTCTGTTTAGAATGAGATAACGGATAGTATAATTAGTCCGGTCCACATTGTCCAAGTACACCTGGTACAGGCAGCTCCAGGGACCAGGGAATGGTATGCAGCAACTCTTAAAGGTGCGATATGTACGATTATTCATTTATAACAACCAACCACAATTATCAACAGAATATGAATAAATATCAGTTTGGACGTGACGTCAAAGTATTGGGTATTTACGTGCATCTATGTATTGCGTTGCAGAGATGTTAACTCAAGTCTGCAGCTAGGACTGGCCAGAACCGGTAAAACACTTTTTCTCACCTCTTGTCAATCATGTCAAAAGAACCCTGAAAACTGAAATGCCTCTGACTGCACGGATCACTTGAATGATAAACACTTTACGATCTCATAGCACAGATGCATTGTAAACAGTACGTTTTACGCTATTCAGTGAGGTGATGTATTTTACGCAGGGGGAAGGAGTTTAATGGGGGAAGGAGAGTGAGGGGACTTTTTGGAATTATACTGCCACCTATTTTGTGGAGGACAAATCAAGTTGCCCCTTAAGGTGTGTTTGCGTTAATGCTATCCCAATAGGCATTGTATGGGGGTTTCTGTTTAGAAAAAGCAAGTGATAATGGATTTTTGTCATTCCCTCTTTGACCTCCTGAGAGGTGCCTTCTGAGACTAGGGATTTGTTCTTAAAAGTCTGCTGCAGCTCTTAAAAAAAACCATTGATTTCTTCTTTCCCTACTTTCCCTGTAGCTCTGATAAACTATCGTTTTTGGAATTCGGCCAACCTAAGGAATTAACAATTACAAGTCGATTCTCCATTAATTATTTAAGATACTACAAAATAAATTCAGATACTACAGACAAACAACAAATGACTGAATACATAGGTTGATATGATGAAATCAAGTCATTTCAGATCTGTTGCTCATGAAAAAACAACTTAGACTACAGTTAGGATTTAAATGCACTATGAATCATTCTGAAGACACACTTATGAAAGAGCTTTTAAAGATGCAGGCTGCAGACGGTCCCATCAACATAATCACACCACACATGTATAAATAAAACAAAACATCTCTATTATCCAAAATCAGTCCACAAGCCTAGCTCAGCAGGCCTAGGGCTGGAAGGGGTGAGAGGAAAGGATTGTGTGGGCTGAGAAGGTACTGCTAGACTCTCAGAGAGCCGGGCCGATGGAGACGGCTGTTTAAAGTGCAGTGCGTCTGCTTTCCAACACATGCACGTGCGTTCCTATCTTTTCCGAAGAGGCGGAAGAGGATCCCAGGAGGAGCCTTCAACAAATATTTATCCCTCCCTCACTCACACTTCTTATTATACACCCTGCGTCTCACACACCCACGTGATGCACAGTTGTTTTGTTTTGACCAAATTCTATCGGCCTGAAAAATGGCTGATAGTTACGGCACAGAGCTTGGCGGCTGATATTTATCGACCCGTGAATAGGAAATTTTGTTTCTTACAATTGTGTGTGCGTTCCTTAACTTGTCCGGCGACCTGCTGTTTCAGACTAAGAGGTCATGTCTTGTATGAGGCCATGTGAGAGTGCCATCAGCTTTAGCAGCATATGTTGTTGTTGGCTATGAACGTCACACGTGATGCAGGTAAATACGTGCTCAAAATAACCGTTCAAATATGCAATTCAGCTGGATGAATCTTTATCCCTAAATCGATCACCATAGCCCCCCCCCCTCGTTGTAAATATTCCTTGCTCCTGTCGCTTTTCCCCTCTCTTCTCTGCTTTCCCGACGGAACCCGGGTCATGGGAACACGGGGGACACGTGATCCTCATTTGCATATAGAGTACATAGATAAAAATATCACGGTCTCAAAAGCACACTCAATAGGGACCTAATGGAACACGACAGTCATCTAAGCGCCGGGATAGAGTTGGAGCCGCAGAAGAAGTGTAAGAGGAGAAGAGCAACACTTTTTATTTTTTTTTATTCAAGTTTATACGAGAAGGCACTGCCACTGGGTAGGTGCTTTGTGGCGTGTTCGCGTTCACATACGCCCCGTGGAACCATAAACAAGCCGGCTCTAATCAATAGAATAATTGTGTTCGTCATTAGGGTTTCCATTCGTGCACCCTTGTAGATGGATCTCCAGGCGTATGACTTAACGGGTGACCAGCGCCAATGTTTCGTCCGTCCGTCCTTGTCTAATTTGCATGTTTGCCTGTTCGTGCTGGTACTTCTGTCCGAAATTAGTCACTTTTTGGCGAGGAGTCAGCAGTTGAACTTGTGAACTCCATCGGATTGAACCGGTCCTAACAAATATTTTCCACCGGTTCCCTGTATAGCGCTAGGCGCTTAACTGTTGAAGACAGAACACATTGACTTTCCCTACTCTCCTGATTACCATAAATCCCAGGCCAAGGTGCTCTGGAGAAATAGTGAGCTATTAGGTGGATGAGAAATATATTCATTAAAAGCATTGGCTTAAGGCTTGGCCTCTCCTCCTGGTTTAAGGCATTTTATCAGAACTCAGCCTCTAATTAAGATAATTTATCTTGTAAGTATGGACAGTTGCACATGTTTCAGAAGAATTGTTGCTGATCCATCAATTATATATGGATTCATGAATGCATCTAAGGCATCCATTGGCAAGTTGAAACAAGAAAAATGTTTTTTTTAGATTAGTAAAAAAAAAACAAAGCCACACAGAAAGTAGGCACCTTTTCTCTCGTATAATGTTCCGACGTAGAATGCAATATCTTTTGTTGGATTTGGACTGCATTTTTTCTGCTAGGCTGGGTGAAGGGGGATTTCTTGTAAACAACTTTGTTGTTTGTCAGTATAATATGATGAATTACAGATACAAATCGAATTGGCTCCCCCTCAATGGCTCTGCCTGGCCTTTCGGTTACATTTGTAAAATTGCAGCCAAACAGTTTTGTTTTTCGAATTTTAATGTAAGAACAGTAAGGTTCTTCTTTCTTATCTCAATATCAATTCTCACCAGCAATATGTGACCGTCAACTTGTGATCATGGACTCCGCAGAAGTGTTACTTGCGATTCATAATCAAGCCAATATTTCATTCTTTTCTTTTTTATTTCCATATTTTGCATGGACAATATGACATTTGACATTATAAGCCCATAAACAAATAATGACCATATGCTAAATTTAAAAGGTGGTGACTATTCAATGATATATTTTTTCCTGTATACATTCATTAATGTATTAATTAATAATTAATAATTAATGTATCAGTTTTAAACACTGAAGAGGAGGGTCATACATCCAACCTTACATGCAGAGCATATATTCAATATGCGTTCTGTAAATGTCCTGACACTCATCGAATCAAAGACCTTTGAAAGTTCAGGCCTGTCGTACACAAAAGCCTTGAACAAATTGGTACACACTATGATAAATGACAAACTAAAATCAGAGTTACCAACATCGTTGCCTTCATTCACAAGCTTCCATTTAGTTTAGTGGATGGGTGTATAAGAAAGAAATTCAGCGTTGTTTGTTGTTGTGTGTGTTTGGGTGGTTGTATTTATATTTATGTGTGTGTTTGTATGGATGACGCGTGCCTGTGTACGTGCACGTGAGTGCGTGTGTGTATGTGTGTGTGTTTCAATGCGTGCGCGTCAGCCCATTCCAGACAGATCATTGTACAAAAAAAATGTTTCCTTTTATCCCCCCCCGGCCCTGGGAGTCATTCTCCCTCCAGCAGAATAAACACAATCTCCTCGTCTCCGGGCGCAGTACGAGCTCCCAGGGCTGCAGGGGGCCCGGCACAGATCAATCTCTGGCCCACCGCGCTCCACTGCTCATCCTCAGTGCGGCGGTTCTGGTGGGGCTGGTGGTAGTGGTGAATAAGGTTAGGCTTAGGGCTGGCGGAAAACATAAATTGTCATCAAACATAATAGTTGTATAAATATATATTTTTAACATTTTAAGCCAATTTATTGTTCTAAATATTCATGCTTACTGACATTCTAAGTTTCCAAACGCATATTCACATTTGAGTACCCACACACAAGCGCACACACACATATACACAAACGCGTCGGTGCTCCAGTGTTGCGTTGTTTCATTCCGAGAAACCAAGCGTATAATACAGCCAGCAGGGGTAATGTATAATGCATAATAATAATAATAATGTATACCAGCCTCTTAACATCATATCAACATATCCGTGCTGAAATCACCCAGCAAATGCGTACCCGTACCGGAAATACAAAGAAATAGATTGATTGCAGGAACCTATAAGTCTAGCCAAGTTGAGCCAGTCTGGGGCTCTTCGCAGGTTTATGAAGCCAGATCCTTCACAGGGCCAGACCCTTGGCCCTGTGTGCACACAGATAAGGGATGAGGGCAGCGCTGGGCAGACAGCACAGAGGGAAAGGATGAGAACCAGCCGTTGACCTCCACAGTAAATAGAGTAATAGGGGCCATGCCCGACCGGTGGTTCAGTAGATTGGATGAATTGATGATCAGGACCTTATTTATGAAATGTGGTGTGCGATTCATTTTACTTATTAAGTGTACGTGTCCACAACCGTGCCAATTCACACCTGCAGGAGGTTAGTCCGTTATAAATCCCAGTCCAACTGGTCATGCGGGCACGTGGATCAGCCTCAGATCCTGCTCTTTACACGGCCAAATCAACCATCAACGGTCAATGCTGAGCAGCACAGGAACATTGATTCGTATCAATGAGCCTGCTGATCAATCGCACGCTAAGGGTAATCATGGCAACAGCCGAGTGGAAGACGAAGAAAAGAATGTCTCTGACAATGAAATCGAAGTAATTAGGGGTGAGGTGGAGATCAGAAAGCTTATTGTTTGGTGGCCGCAGCAGCTGTTCATAAACAAGAGAATATGCAGCATATGGCGACACGTCTCTCCTGGGTTTAATGACTCACAGTCGAGTTCCCTGCACCTATTTTGCACACAAAAATGATTAAACAACTGAAATCAAACTTCATGATATATACACGGTATTAGAATACATTTTAGTCTATTGGCACTCTGTTCTGCAATTCTTTAAAGCTATTTGATGTAATCTCTTGGATTGCCGAAACTGATGATTATTTCATCAGTCAGTTACTACAGTCGATCCCTCTCCACTGCTCCCGGGGGGGGACGGGGGGGGGGGACGGACGTACGTGATGGTGAGAGAGCACTGATGAAATACTGAGCAGGCTTTGATTACAGATTTGAGCAGGCTTGGGCTGTATCTTTGTTAAATTGCAAGGTGCTTACGGAATAGTTTTGGCTCACGACAAGTCAAATATAACCGCTGGTTTTAATGTTTACGATAATGTCATGTGGATCTTTGATTTACATTTGATAGTCAGTTCAATTATCTGTGGTTTCAATTCAACACCTCACCATCTGCATCGCAATTCCCTCTGTCTCCAAAATGTTAATATATTGCGTGGACCAGAGTTCATGTACAGATGCACACATTCTCCCGTCGAGTCTGTTTTTATAGATCCAAGGGCCGTTATCAGCCTCCCCAAAAACCAAAATGCCCTTGGATGCAAGTTAATAGACCTACAGTTAATCAGAGCAATGAAAATAGTGACACATAAGCTGACGCCATCTTGGATTTGTTTATGAAAGTGCCTTGACCGCACTCCCATAGAGCGCCATGGTATCAAACCCGCCTCGTATTTGATAAACTGTAGTGATTGGTGTGTGCTTTGAGGGCGGTCTGGGGTCTATAAAAAGTTATAAATGAGACCCCTGTTCTCTAGCCCCCATGCCTGAATGACACAGGACTATAGAACCTTTTGGACTGTGTGCCTTACCCTCTACCTGTCTGTCTTCCGTCTACCTGTCTGACTGCTTGTCTGACTTCCTCTCTGCCCGTTTGTCCTATCTTGCCCGACTCTCAGGTGAATGACTCCACTTCTCAAACTACTCTTTGTGGGTAAACAAAACTGTAAAAAAAACTGTAAAGTGACGTCATTCTCACTTCAGTATTCCTCTGCCTGTGCTGTCCTCCGGCCCGCCTTGATGGTGTTGTTCCTTGAGTGTGGAGATCAGTCTGAGTCTAAACTTTGATCCTCTGAAGCAGCTCACAGGGATAGAACGTCTCCAGTCTTTATTCACTGGTACACGGATCCCATCAATAATTGCCTTTGGAGGGATTAGGAGACGAGATGACTAGGGGAAATGCTAAAGACTAGTAAAACACCCTCCCAACAGAAAGACCATGCATAAATACATATATTTAGTATAAATAAATGAAGGGTACTATAGGTGCAGCGTGCTGAATTTGCATCGTTAAATTTGTGGTTAAAGTCCCTCACTCATCTCTCTAAGAGTTGTATAATTAATTGTTTTGGCACGATAACTAGATTGTAAAATGCACATGAAGGATCTTGGCCACTGCGTGTCTGTTATTATATTACTCGAAAAGATATCAAATTATTGTTGTTTACCAACCCTTATTGTCAAATAAGTATTTTCTAAAAGATCAGAATAATCAATAATTAATTTCCATCTCTAGTCATCTGGATGGAAACTAATTACACAGTGTGATATATTCGAGTGTCTGTGTGTGCGTGCGTGTGTGTGTCTTTGAGTCTGTGCATGCCGGATTGTATATCATGCAAAAACACACACAGACCCACACAAACTTTATAAATAATTAAAAAGTACAAATCTTCTTGACATCTTGGATTAGGGCTTGGGTTTCCATCTCAACAAGAAATATGCAATTAGAAGCTCATGGGGCCCTATCTTGCATCCGGCGCAATTTACATTCTTACTGGCGCATGTGTCGTTGCTAGTTTGCAACTGGCGCAGAGCGTTCTTTTCTCTCCTGGTGCTATTTTGCAGTTTCAGAAACCACTTGCGCCACAAACCAGGAATACCTGGTTTAAAGTCAGTGGCGCATTGTTCAGATGCTATTTTAAGGGCGCATGCATAATGCTGCTTGTGCAGCTCACGCATACACTTTGCTTCTCTCATCTACCTATACCACACATTCTTGGTAAATTATTTGGGAAAGAACAGCTGATACAGCGGTAATAAGTTGTACTTTTAAATCAATGCATCTGCAAACACCGTACAGCAAACACATATTTTCTTGACACAGACATCGTGTACATGCCCATAACTTTTATGATTGATGAGTATTTGATCATGAGAAAACATTGTTTTGCCGCGACTGAGTGTTAAAAAGAATGAATGAATGCTGGCGCGCGTGTGTGTATGTGTAAAATAATTAATGAATGCGGGCGAGCATGTGTGCGTCCATCTGTTTAAACACACGCAAACTAAACACGTAACGCATAATACAGTCCATGGCAATGTATATTAACGGGGGGACACATGCATATTAGGAACACAAGTCGATAACGATGATGCATACAATACTGATAAGAAACGATGATTATAATGTATTGCGTAGATCATTAAATTGAACCACAGTTACCGCATATCATATGTGTGTTAAGTTTTCTTTGCCGAAATTTATTTGAGTCAGTATTTCTGAAATTGTGGAAGAAAACCTTATTCCATGTGTGAATTAGGCCATATTATTTGGCCATAAACTGAGCCATTTGAAGTTTGAAATGCACGTGCATCTGTCTCATCGGAGACTGCAGACGCGCTGTCAAAATATCAACTTGTCAGATTCAAATGCACTCATGGCTCTTAAAGGGGATGGGAGCTGGCACTCTCATTGGTTTATTGCACGCTACGCCCAAACCAAACCTACGGGTAATTAGGCTACTTCAGACCAACCCTTTTTAGTTTTGCGCTGGTATAGCGACATCGCCATAGAACCGCCCACAAAGCTACTTGCGCTTGGCGCTTCTCACTTGCGTTTCAGACCGTTGAAATAGGGCCCACGGTGTGCATTATGAGGCATCTCAAAGACCTATGCGTTTCTTTGGCGGCAACAGTACCAGCTGAATAGCGAGTCCTACACTTTCTGAGGGAACATAATGATGGAAAACACATTAACTCTGCCGCTTGTGATCTGAATGCATGGCAATAATGTTGCCAACAAAATCCAGGTCTTAACATTCATAGTACTGTAAATGCAAGGGCTTTCATCAGTGGGCCACAGGCTCAATCACCATTGTGTAACCTTATTCGGCGATAGATTACATTTATGTAAATGAAAATCTTTGGAGATGTACTAGACGACCACTTTCACAACCTTGCAAACATAGAAGAGCAAATTGCTTCATTACAACTGAACGACCACAAAGCCTTTTAACAAGCATACACCACCTTGGAAGCAGTTTGCTGGTCACTATCATCAGAGGGAAAGCAAGAGGAGTTTGCCCTCATCTTTAAAGGTAATGCAGATATTGTTAAAGCAATTATTCCTTGTTTCACCCTAACTTTTTTGTTTTGAAACTGCTTTATGAAATTGAAGTGAAGAACAAAACCGGCCTCGTCAAACTACACAAAGCTTCAAAACTTGCATGTGTATAAATGTGAATATTTTAAAACAAATATGCAAAATGTGTAAAATTTTGCCTAAAGTCAATATGTCCCATTTATTCATTTAAAAAACTCTGAAAAAAGTGTCTTATTTTGTGCTTCTAGTATCATAGAAGAAAGGTTAGGACAATTTCTCCAGTGAGCTTGGCAGAGACAGCCACACTGAGGAAGGCCTGCTTGATGAATAACAAAGGAAAAGTGGTGAAGAAAGAGGCATTCATTAACGCAGCACATAACCACAAGACCCTGCCCATGGGCCTGAACCAGAAAAAAAGCCTGTAGACAAAGAAGGAATTGCAAAGGCATAATTCTGGACCATTTTCTGGACCCCTACAGGCCAGACAGGGTCACTGCGGCTACAGAACCCTGACGGTGTACCCAGGACTACGTTACTGTGGCCCTGTCTGAGCTTTCCTTCTCCACGTTATTCCCTCATTCATGAATAAAGGGGTGAAGGAGGGGGGAATGAGAGAGAGGCGTTGAAAGAGCCTAAATCCCTCCTTGTTATAACGCTGCTTTGAATGTAAGGACTAAGTGCTCCACACCAACACTGGCTGTTAACTTTAATGACTTCAATCTCCACAGCTCACTTGCTTTAAAGACATCAGCGAGTGGCACCGCCGCCGCCAGTCCCAAACTGCTTACTGATGCCACTCCTCCGTGCCTCCATCTCACAACATCACACTAGACAGCGGCGAAATTGAGTTCCAACCAACCGCATGGCTCAGTCTGGAAACTGAGAGCGGTTTATAAAATCATCCCTTTAAGATGGCCATTACTTTTTTCATTAACTCTTCATAACATTTTCTGGGGACGTGTTCCTTTTTTTCGTACAATTTTGTGCTTCTTGTTACATATCTGATTTGATTGTGTATAGTGGCTTTCAAAGATTTGAAAGCCACTTTATCTGAGGGCCCGGTGAATTACTGTTTGTCAAGATGATTTGCAGCGTTGCTTGCTATCAGTTACCTTATCAGAAATATTGTTTTGCTTCCTCCAATAGGTGGATGTGTGGCACCACCCCCCCCACCCCCTCCTCCTCATACATATATTCCGCATATATGTGTTTATAATTAATATTTCAGTGCCTTTTATTCTTGTCTTTTCAAAGTTCTCCATCAGATGAATATGACATGAAAGAACAAGTGTGCCATTGATTAGGACCCTTTTTATTCTCTCCCTTGAGACAGACTCCAACGTCACAATTAAGAAATAAAACTTTCACTGTGAACAAACACAGTAATGGTTATCACTTTACTTTCGTAAAGGTGGATGGGATGTTAAGGTATGGACCTTATTTAAGTCATGTTGGCCATCAAGAAGAGGAAAACTTTGTCTCCATTTGTAGCGATGCATCTGAATGAACAAACGTTGCCATTTGGTGTGCACCAAGGTTCAATCCTAAGGCCTCTTTTATTTGTACCTTTAAATCACTCACCGTGCTTACTTTTTTAATTATAAAATCCCTCACTGATTCAGTTTATTTAACTAATCAAGGATTAGACGTGCCAGAATTTGCTCACAATGTAAATAAGGACACACACGAACAAACAGGATAATTGTTTTTGGATGTCATAGAAAGAAAGTTACTTAGCCCTCCCATCAGCCCCCTCTTCTAAAGACAAAACAATTAATTAAGAAACCTTGAATCACTGGAGGATGAGGATGATCAAATAACCACTTTAACTCAATACCATGTGCAACCGTGTTCGTCTATAAAAATACACAAACAGTCTTTGTTGCCAGTTTTGGAGAAAGAAATAGGCCTATAATCCAGCCTTATTTGTAAAGTGCACATGAGTCTCAAAGCGCCTTCTATTTCTGATGCAGGCTCACAGTTTCTATTGAGTGCATTGCTTTTCATCCTCCACTTGGTATTCTGACATGCTGGTACAAACATCCTTTAGTGTGACAGTTTGTCTTATAACTGTAGTTACTGCCCCGTGAAGTTTAACTGCAGTCCTCTATGTGCGGCATGAAATGTGGATGACCACCGCGCAACTGAAAACAGCAGGATAGTTTTCCCTTCCTCTCTGACTCTCAGAAATTAATAAGAGGGTGCAAGGGAATGAATAATGAATGTGACGTCTGTGAGGGTCTCCGTAGCGGGTCTCCAGATAATTCTCCCTCCCTCATTCTTATTCCCTGGCTGAGGTTGTGAGATTAGGGAGTTATGGCAGCATGCAAATTCCCGACGCTCCAGCCTGTCAAAGGGCGATGTTTTGAAGTCGGCGATGAGGGGCTTCTGAATCAATGATATTTAAATGCTGGAGAGTCTAGAACTCCCAGCCCCAAGAGATCCATAGCAGCCCAAGGCGGGCAGATGGTCCGGCCGGCTCTCTGCCCTTTTGTTAAGGTGCTGCCTGTCGGTCTGACCGGTGGAGCCACATCGATCTGGCCTGCAGCAGACCCACAGCTGGATCACGCCCTCTGACGTGGCACGACCTGTGTGCTGCTTACCGTGTGTGTGTGTGTGTGTGTGTTTGTGCGTGTGTGTGTTTGTGTGTGTTTAATGTGCCTGTGTGTGTACGACTGCATCATGTATGCAATGGGTAGTTGTGACTATTGGTGTTTTGTGTGGTGTGTATGTATGTTGTGTGGGTGGGTGTGTGCTCATTGTGTGTCCCAAATTGTTGGTTTGTGGGATATTAGATGCTTGTTTCATTTACTTGTGTCTGTGTGTGTGTGTGTGTGTGTGTGTGTGTGTGTGTGTGTTTAATGTGCCTGTGTGTATGACTGCAACGTGTATGCGATGGGTTTATTTGTGTTTTTGTATGATGGGTTGTGTGTTTCTGTATGTTGTGTGGGTGGGTGTGTGCTCATTGTGTGTCCCAAATAGTTGGTTCTAAATGCTTGTATATTTCCTTGTGTGAGTGGGTCTGATTTGCAGTGACAGTATTTATCTGGCACCTTTTTATGACTACATACGTGTCGTGGTGTGTGTGTGTGTTTGTGTTAAAAGAGTATTTATGTGGTAATTTTGATGCCTGGGTGTGTTTGTATCTCCATCTGAGTGTGTGTGCACTGTGTGTGTGTGTGTGTGTGTGTGTGTGTGTGTGTGTGTGTGTGTGTGTGTGTGTGTGTGTGTGTAGATCCCCGCTGGCAATAGGCAGTATTCGAGTGGTGTGGAAGCCATCGCTGTTTGTGTGTGCGTGTGCGTGCGTGCGTGTGTGTGTGTGTATGTGTACTCCTGCGTGTATCTGTGATCACAGTGTGTGTGTGTGTGTGTTTGTGTGTGTGTGATGGAGGCAGCTGATCCTGTCTCCTACCACTGCGGGTCATCACACATACACAGCGTCCTCACACCTCCCCTTCTCCAGATGAGCCCTAAGAACTGCAGCACACAACTTCATACGCCCATTTAAGGGCTTAAGGTTAGGGGGTGTCACCAAATGTTAGGCTGTGAATCAGTTCGAGGCTGACACTGTGATAAAGGGCCAAGAACCATAAGCTTGATCCGACAAAAAATGTACTGTTCTCTATCTTTGCGTAATTAATGCATAATGCTTCTTGCACAGTTCAATTCCATTCATTTGAGTGCCTAATGAATAGAAAAGTTTCCATTGGCTGACAATGTTTCCATTTCCATTGGCTTGCAGTGATGTAATGTCATATTCTGATGCTGGCAGACCGAGAAAACTAACAAGCCCATTTGAGTGCTGCTGTTTACCAGTCTAGCCCTAATGGACATGGGCTGGCTGTTGCTGTGCTAAAATATTACTGTGGAATATGTAACTTGCTCCTCTTAACCACATGATACAACAG
Organism: Gadus chalcogrammus; assembly: GCF_026213295.1. Lineage (NCBI taxonomy): Eukaryota > Metazoa > Chordata > Actinopteri > Gadiformes > Gadidae > Gadus > Gadus chalcogrammus. Next base: position 9,115,093 of record NC_079419.1, on the reverse strand, counting down.
CCAGACAGCGGCGGATGTTCATTCTGAGACAACACTTGAACAACAACCACGCAACACCATGAAAACATAAATTACTTTATTTTTTTTGAGCATTTGTTATTCACGCAAATAATTGCTCACAATATTGATCTTGTGTTATTGGGCGTCAATGACAAATTGCTTCTGATATAGTTGAGTGAGGCATGGACAATATTTTCGCAAATGCAAAATACACAGCTATAGAGTTACAGTATAAACACTATGAGTAATAGCCAACATTCATGTACGCAAGCTGGTGCCCACTTGCAGAATGTACAACGCGGTATAAGGCAAACACTTCCTCTCCTCAAGTTGTTGCTGGAAAATACAAAATAGCCAAGTATCGATACAGGTCATTAACGATTAATTACAGAAGGATATAGGAAATGAAAAATTTAAATATTGAAATGAAATGAAAGGGTAGCAATGTTTTTGTGATTAGAGACTTTAATAGCACAGGAATTAATGAGAAATAATTAAGTTTAACAGTCAGTGGCAAATATTGAATACGAAGTGTTTTTTTTTTTTAAATGAAACCCTATACATTAACTTAAAATACATCTTCACATGCCCTTCTCCCTACTGTTTTCACTTCTGATGATTCACTTGATACCTACATTTAGTTATAGAATTGTGTCCGCTTGACATCAATTTGATACTTTCTTGTATAGGAAGAAGGAATTCTCTAAATTATGCAAGCAATGTCGTTAAGAGAAGTACATTCGGATTACATTTTTTCAAATTGGATATTCAGCTTTTCTCCCCGTAGCATTTGAAATGTTGTGTTTCCATGACAGCATAATATTGAGGGTAATAGAAAACAACGCCTCCAGGCTCACCTTAAAAAAAGGATGTATATATATGTTGAGTTTGTGCTTTATATTATGTATAAGATGTAGCCACTTTGGTGATCAATGGTGTATATCTCTTCATGGAATAAATAAATAAGTAAATCATAACAAAAATATCAATACATCAATAAACACATAAATATCAAACCGTCAAAACCAACCAAAACATTTACTCGGTTAAAAAACCAATAAATAATTTAAATAAATGAACCAAATCGATTGACGTCACAGAGTCACAAGTAGCACTTCCTTCCCAACCACGCCCCCTTTTTCTCCCACGATACACCTCTCTCTCCCCCCCCCCCCCCCCGCTGTTTCCTCACGAGTCGTCCTCCGTGCGGATGACGTGGAACAGCGTGACGTTGAACAGCACCTGGTGGCCGTTGTTCCAGCCGTACAGCGCCCTCTCCCGCGCGTTGTAGTCCAGCATGGACATGTGGAAGTACTGGTTGTGGAAGGGGATGTCCGTGTACTCGTAGGTCGACGTGGCCGTGGCGTAGGCGTAGTACACCTTGGCGCCCGTCAGGTGGGAGTTGGTGATGTACAACGTGCCGCAGATCATGAAGGACTCTCCGGCGTTCCTCTTGGAGTACTCGGTGTTCCACGTGCGTAGCACCTGCAGCGTGTCGGCGTTCAGCCAGCTGATCACGATGTTGCCGGCGTTGGCGTTGGTGGCGTACACCGCCCACAGGCCCAGCTCGTCCGCCATCAGGTCGATGTCAGAGAAGCCACCCCACGAGTACGGGTAGACGTTGTGGAAGCCCGCCGACTCCAGGGCGCGCTGTATGTCCACGCTGCCCGTCTCGAAGTGGTAGCGCACCACGATGTTGCTCTTGATCTTGTTGTAGTACAGCGAGCCGTTGTACACCACGTGGTTTGTGCCTGCCCACTTGAAGGGCAGCGTGTACGTCCGCGACTCCACCCCCGCCACAAAGTCGTCCATGGACTTGAACTCCTTGACGATGCGGTTGTTGGTGTAGCTGTCCATGTACCACACCTGGGGCGAGGGCGGAAGGAGGGATTAGAAGGTTTGGTGGAGAGGTTTTAATGAGGACCCTACTGGGGATGGAGACGAGGATGTAGCGACGAGGGGGTCTGAGCAGGAGGAAGGGAGAACAACGTTTTTTAAAGAATTGTTTTTGTCGATAACTATTCTATTGCAAAATATAGAAAATATGTATGTATGAGTGACTATTGTGTCAAATATTTGTGTTTTTTGCTTCTTGTATTGTATATGATGTGTGTAGAATAATTGGCTCCAGTGTTGTGGTAGCTGTTGTTGTTGTTGTGGATTGTTTGCTGTTCAGGGAAGTAAGGAAGGAAGGATGAAAGGAAGGAAGGCTTGATGGAGAGGAGGAGGTAAGAACAAAGACATTTTGAATAAACATGTCCTCTTGGAACACAGGAGGGTAGCAGTTGTATGTAAATGATTGAACATAGGGGCTTCAAAGACTTGTGGTGGTGGTTGAGGACACAGGAAGCACCAATTCCCTGGTCTGCATTGACATATGAGTGGCGTGCACACTGCACAGTCTTTTTTATGTGATCTAGCCTACACGTCTATACGTCAGGTAGCCACATTTAGAGTAACCGGATCCTGATCCAATGTATTTCGCTGAAACAAGCCCGGTCATCAGTTATGTTTAACGAACACCGTGTCGTGATTGGTCTGAAAAAAGTAATGATGTGTTAAGCGGCGTTCACACTGTACACGTCCGTCGACAGATCTCATTGACTTTGCATGGGGCGCCCTCGAAGTGCATTGTGGGTCAATCCGTTCGGTTGACTCCGTTGCCTGCCTCAAAAAGTGGAGAAGTGTTCAACTTTTCAGGTAGTGACCGATCCGTTGGCCAATCAGATCGCGTCCCCCATACGTCAGACACGCCCTCCGTCGTCCGTCGACAGACGTGTACAGTGTGAACGCGGCATTAGAGGAGAGCATCTAAATAAAATAATCATGCCAGCCCCGCTCGTCCACCGACTCACCCTGTTGTTCTGGGGGGATGCCTGAGGGTCTGTCATCCAGGCTCCGAAGCGGGCCCCTGAAGTCTTCACCGTCAAGGGGCCCGTAATCTTCATCAGCTTGCCACACGCTGGGAACACATCATGACCCAGATCGGTCACACAAGTCTAACAGATCACTATGACACTTTTACTTATCTTAAAGGTGACATATTGTCCCACCAGGTGTGAGTAGGGATGGGAATGCAGAACCGGTTATTGTTCAGACCCGTCGCCGAGTCAACCGATTCCTTGCAAGCCTGCTTCATTGGAAGCCTGCTTAACGATTCCGCTCCTTGTCGCAAATGCGTCATGATGTCACACACACGCTGCTTTGTTTTGGTTCAGAACGCAGCAAACATGGCGCCGCAGAGGAAGAAGCGAATTGTGCGTTCACACCAAACGCGACGGGGCGACAAGATCCCATACAAAGTGAATGTAGAGACGCGTATCGGGCGAATTTATCGCGAGAGAAAACCGGCGACAAGTTTTGATTTGTCGCGCTACACTTTCGCCGTGCACAGGCGAGCGCGTTCACAAGGATTTATGCCGCGACAAAATCGCTCGAGTTGAAATATTTCAACTTTGACCCGAATTTCGCGTGATGACAGCCAATCAGCGTTCAACAGCGTGACAACTGAGTGACGTGTGTAACGTAACAGCCAATCAGCGTTCAACCGTCCAACTCAGTGCAGTGCAGTCCGGGGTGAACTGCAGCATGGAGGAGAAAGTGATTGTTACCGTTTGCGACTCCCGTAGCTCTATATATAATAGTATATAATATAATATAATATAATTGTATGTATAATATCACGGCCAACAGCTCTGTGCGCCTCCGGATGGCCGTAGCGTGGGGAGCTCTCATAGGGATTGGGCTTCTCGGGGTATGTTTACCGGCGTTGCTATGGTTTCCGGTTTTGTGTGTTCCAACGGTTTATTAGGTAGGCCCATCTAATAAATCTCTGTCTAATACTTCATTTTGTTTATGTCAGTTGAATTTTGTTACAAGTTGAATGCAAATGAGCATTGTTAGTATTCCAGAGGCACAAGCTCTTACTTGACTGTTTTCAGTCTGTGTTTTTAGTTTTATGGCACATAATGATGGCATTTGCGCTTAAATAGCCAAACATATATTTTTTTGTCAAGACCAATTGATTTGAAAATGTACAATTTCCTAATACTAGACGCACTTCTGATCAGATATTAAAGAGATTTAATACAAACAAACACATTTGTACTTATTTTCTCACCCAATGAGAATCGATAAGAGAATCGATAAGGATTCAGATCGATAAGCAGAATCGGAATCGGATTCGTGAAATTCTTATCAATTCCCATCCCTAGGTGTGAGTGTGATTAGCCGTTACAAGCCGTTTGAAAATCTGCCCTTTTCTGACATCACAAGTGGGCGTGTCCACCTAGATGTATGACGGATGGATGGGCAACGTTTGCTACAGTCCACTGGGTAGGCCGGTTGGCCGATCTACTCAGCACACATCGAGGTGGACACGCCCACTTGGGATGTCAGAATAGGCAGACTTTCAAAAACGGCTTGTAACGGCTAATCACACTCACACCCAGTTGTATGATATGTCACCTTTAAGTCTGATAGCAGACCAGCTCAATTTGGGGGAACAGTAGTTTGGCTTTCTTTCGCTGTATATTTGTTTCAGCCAATCTTGCTGCTTGATGGGTGGGGATCTGTTAGCGTGTAATTGGATAACAGCATAAACATGGCCGGCACTTGTTCATTTAACTTTCCCGGTGAAAGGCTAAAACACCCACGCTCTAAGATGGTGTCTGTCAAGGTTTGAAATTAAAAACGTGTTGTCATGCCAATGTAGAAACACACTTTTTACGAATGCTCCATGTTGCCACTTGTGAGTGCGATTCTTTGCAGTACAATATCTCCGTAATGAAACAGGGATACATGCCGTAACTCTGCCCAACTCAGTTTTCGCCTCCCAGGCCAGACTCTGAGCCGACCCCCAGAAGTTATGCTATAGAACGGTAAGACTGCTGTATCCGAGATAAGGTCCCACAGATAAACACCCCATACCCCAACACACGGGTCATGTTTTAGCAACAAGCCGGGGTCTACGTGCTGCCGTCCGACTAAACGACTGAGCAGCGGCTGAGATGAGAAACGCTCAAGGTTCAAGGCAGACCATCTGGAGTGCAGAGTGATAATTACAAATGAACACTCAAATGTCCTGCTCCTGTCATTGCATAAATGGGAGCTAGAAAATAAAAGACCCTGAACTGAATCCTCGATCGTTTTACAAGAATGCCTTCACCATCTCCCGGGTTCAGGTGTTTTATGTACTTTTATGTAGTTTCAGTAGAAAGCCGGGATACATGGATGAAAAAAAATAGCTTGAAAGACGGTAAGCAAATCTCGCTCATGATGTATTCATGAGGTTTGCCATAATATCTTATAGTATTTAGTTCTACCCGGCTTCTCCAAGGCCTGGCCACAGTCTGTGCTTTAGTATTCCATCCACTTCCTCTGCAACTCATTGCATGTATACAGCAGTGGCTTGACTGATGACCCCTCAAAGCACGGAGGTCCTGCTTTCCAGGCTTTAATGTATAGTCGCACAAGGCCGAACAGGAAGGACATGTAAGCGAGCCGATTTTCACCAGGGACAACCCCCCCCCCCCTTATTAGTGATCTAATGCAGGCCTGAGAACCCTTTGACCTTCAGTCATAAATCCTCTGCACCACATTACACATTACATCACTGTAATAATGGTATTGTCGGTGCAACAACAACATGATATTGCTACTGTGAAAGGTACAATGTAATGGTTTAGGGGAAAATAGTGACAGTCATCGGGAATCTTGTCTGTTATACTTCACAATAAGGGTACATTAATCAATAATTAATTAATGGTGGTAAATACAATGGTAAGCATGATCATATAGCAGTAGCATAGGGGTCATTGGTAGTGGGTTACAGTTAACCCTAACCCTATTAAATAATGTATAAATTAATACATGGTTAACATGAACACCATTACCTTAGTTAACATAAACACCAATAGTAATCATGACCACCATTAGTCAATGATTACAAGACCATTAGTTAACAATGTTAAGTAATTGTGTTAGTTAATTAATGTACTCTTAATGTAGAGAATTATCATCTTGTCCTCAGTTTCTTTGCAGACCATGTACCAGACGTCCGCAGCACTGCTTAAGCTCCCATATTCATTTATTAATAAAAGATTAACAGCTATGTTTCGACCCTATTGGGTCTTCTTCAGGCACCGTTTGCCTGAAGAAGACCCGATAGGGTCGGAATGTTGCTGTTAATCTTTTATTAGATAGTGGTGCAGGGCTCTATGTATCAGACGTTCAGGACCAGTCAGATAGTGGTGCAGGGCTCTATGTATCAGACGTTCAGGACCAGTCAGATAGTGGTGTAGTGCTCTATGTATCAGACGTTCAGGACCAGTCAGAGAGATGTGTAGTGCTCTATGTATCAGACGTTCAGGACCAGTCAGATAGTGGTGTAGTGCTAATCAACCAAAGAGGCAGAGACTACGGGCAGCGTAACCCTTCATCTTGTATACACCATCCGGCCTACATATAAGCCTTATTAGCTTTGATATTATGCTAATTGAATGAAACGAAAGACAGCTTTTTGAAGTACATTTCATGTGTCAACTCGAAAATTTTCAATCAATATCTTATATATATAAATATAATACCCTTTGCTAGTTTTATGTCCAGTGTTTCAAAATTGGACATAAAAGTTCAGAGAACAACTGAACTTAACTAAAGTGAAGCGGCCTGAATCTCAGTCTCTGTCTGTGCGTCTGTGTGTGTGTGGGCGCGTCTGTGCGTGTGTGTCTATATGTGTGCATATGTCTGTGTGTCTGTGCGTGCATGCATGTGTACATGTGTTTGTGCGTGCGTGTGTGGCGTCATGCGTGTGTGTCTGAACGTCTGTGTGTGCGTGCGTGCGCCTCTGTGTGTGTGTGTGTGTGTGCGCGTGTGCGTGTGCGTGGTTCTCTTACCGAGCTTGCTCATGCAGCTGCGCAGGCGGCTCTCCAGGCTGACCACCTTCTGCTGGAGCTCCTCGTAGTCGTAGGCGCCCATCTCCTCCTGGATGGCCATCAGGATGGCCGTCAGGTTGCGGATCTCCTCCTTGAACTGCGTGACCAGCCGGGTGTCCGTCTTGTACTGCTCCAGCACGGGGATCAGGGGCTGCAGGGCCTCCATCTTACCCTTCAGATCCTGGGGGGAACCGGGGGGGGGGGGGGAAGTGAGAGAGAGGCCAGCAGTTTTCCGGATTATTCTCTTGCAACTGGTTGTTAGCCTCGTGGTATAATTGCAAAAATTGTTCTTCCGGTTTTCGGAAAAAAAGAAAAGGAATGTTTTTTGGCACACGCATGTGACTTTTTTTTCTATACAGTAGGTGTGACCAGATGTGTGAACAATTTTCTTAAAAACTAAAAGGCAAAGTGAATTACAGCGTTCGGAGAGTAGAGTTAGGCAGTGTCAAGGGGTAGAATGTCGAGCGGTCTTGAAATCAGCAGAAAAGGCAGTGGTGCAGCAAAAATTACTTTTATTTACATTTTCAGCATATACAGAGAGCATGGCCTAGCTTCTGCCTTCTAGCTCCCCCGTCGGGCGCGCGCTTCCTAGAAGCCGCAGGGATCGCACAGCTGAGCACGGCGGTGAGCAGTTCTACTTTTTAACCACTCCATACACAAACCCGCCCCACGATCGCATCATTCACCAAACCCCACACAATATGCAGACACTATGCAGATACTTGATTACGGGTTAATGCATGTCAGATAAATGCCCGGTGCGGCCTCAACACGGACGCGTGAGGACGCGCCAATAGCCGCGTCATCACAGGCAGATATCACGATTTGGCCAAAAATATGACTTAGGCAGTTATGCTATCATGCTATAACGGTTTTAAAGGTTCATTCATCGTGTAACTCTGACTCTCGTCGGATGAATGTGTTGAATGTGTGACCTCATACGCAAGACATTTGGATGTACAATGTTTTATTCATTCGTATCGATTGTGGATTTCACTAAGAATGTGATACAAAGGTTAACAGCTGGAGAAGGGGGAAAGGTTTGCCCGTGTGACTCCGGGTAATGTGGCACATTAACATACTCAAACGGTGTACGCATTGATCCAGTTGAACCAAACAAGCAAGTTGTACGTGCTGCCGTCGTTATCACCATCCCATCGTTTCACCAGAAAAATAGTACTGATCAATTGTTATTCCCGGAGCAAACAAAGAGCTGACTTTCAAACTCTGTTAAAAGTAATTTGAGGGTATCTTTGTCCCGACGACACCACAGCCACAGTCTATGTAAATTGAATCAGGAATAATTGTTTATCGATTTACCCGCCCTTAAAAAAAAAGAATGGCAGCTTCAGAGGAGGGCCACACTAC
>NC_079419.1:9079290-9101790 GCF_026213295.1 Gadus chalcogrammus | reverse complement strand
ACCAAAACAATCCCAGCCCTCTCTTCAGGCCTCCATTCCAAGGCTACTCCATCAAGACACAAGAATAGCTCCCAGGCTTTAGCTTGGTCCGGTCAGCCTTGTAGAAGACTTCATGCGCAATGAGGGCACGGGCAGAGTGCAAGCAGGAAAATGATTGGGCGGGCGGCTTATCACAGGGCTGCGACAGCCACAGATACCAGACTTTCAATTCATGATGTCTGGATGTAAGGAGAATTTCAACGAATATGACGAAAAAATGCTTCTGAAATAATTTTCTTTCGTAGGAAAGTATGCATATTCGTACGCTTCATCTTATCTATTTGTTCTTCTAATCAAAGTTGTTGAACTTAAGATTTAAGCGCTATGAGTGTCACCTGTTAGAAATATCAAAGCCTTTAATCAGCTATGAGTGAGTGAAATGCTCTGTGTGAATATCTGTTATGTTCGGCTGTGCTGCTGTCTCTCTACGGGAGCCAATTTAGACCGATTTTAGAACGCTCCCGGCTAAATTCTGAAAAATCAGGGTATCTCTTCCCTGATTGGTTCAGGGAATCCATCTTTCCAAGCAACCTTTGTGGAGGTAGAAGGAGCAGAGAGGCGGGGGGCACTTTTGTAGTTGTTTATTTTCAATATTGTGCCCACTTGTGCTCTTTCCCTGCCATTATGTCTGTTTATTCTTAAACCTTCCCTAAAGCAGTTTTAAACAAGAGTTCAGCCTATTTGTGGAAGGGGACAAGGGTGAAGGGAGGGGTGGCCGGGTTGGGGATGTTTTGCAATGGTGTGTGGGATGCTGTTTACTGCCTTTCCCTCATGGCATCACAGAGAGAGTGGATTAACGAAAGTGTGTGTGCATGTAAGCTCTCTCTCTCTCTCTCTCTCTCTCTCTCTCTCTCTCTCTCTCTCTCTCTCTCTCTCTCTCTCTCTCTCTCTCTCTCTCTCTCTCTCTCTCTCTCTCTCTCTCTCTCTCTCCCTCATACACATTCTAGTTTATCTCCTTTTTGAAAGGCACCTGAAGAGAATCTAGCTTCACTATGAACCTTTAACTGTAAAGAAAAAGAAAAGGCATCAAACATGTGGAGCATCAAACATCCTGTACTCTGCCCAAATTGTCTCCCCCTGAATTATGCACACAACCCCATCTTATCTCCAGCCTAGCCAGGTCTCACAGCTTCTCCCCAGTCTGTATTCTCCCTCTCTGTCAACCCCAACCAACCTCTGCAAAGCAAAACCATGCCTGGAGTTTTGATCCCTGTTGGTTTGACAGCTGGCACAACCTTCTCGGATAACATTTGGATACATTTTTTTCTGTTAAACACAAAACGCTGCCAGAATGGCCTTCAAGGGCACAAAACGGCAGGACATTTCAAAACATGAATAAACATAAATCAATTAATTTGCTTCATGGTTATTCATTACTTCCTCTGCGAGGGGTCTGCGTAGGGCCTACAAAAAGCGGGATTAACGACCTAATTGGCCGCTATTCTTTTCCTAATGACTTGGTGATCAGCAACCTGCTGTTAGGGCTAATGTGCCTGTTATTGCCAGGAAAATTAACTCGGATATGAACCGCGGAAATGATTGATTCTCAGAGTACATTATGAAAGATTTAAGTCCAAGTGCCTATGGCCGTTTCCTTGAATCAGACCATCTAATATTTATACACAATTCATACCGTGTCAAAAGGTGCTGCTTAACCTTCTAGTAATCCTCTAATACAGCTGTCAGCGTCTTGCCTCCACCCATCCGGCGACTCACCCCACCTTATTTATATGTGAACATATGTTTCCACAAGCAATACCCGGCAGGATCGATATCACAACTTTATCTTTGGAGATGGCAATGATACATTCACACATACCCACCCATAACTCCCCCCCTACACACACCCACCCTTCCCACAGCTGACCAAAGTCCTGCAATAACATTGTTTTTTGCCATTTAAAAAGTGTGATTCCTCTCATGAGGGATATTGCACTAGTTACTTAATGCCACAGTCAACAGAGGGGTGTGTCGCCGATAAAAAAAACAATCATTCCTTCTTCTCCACCAAGCAAGAATCAAACATCTCCCCGCATAGAGACATCCTTTGACTGACACAAAAACACACATGCACAGAATCAGCCATGTCACCACCCCACACACACACACACACACACACACACACACACACACACACACACACACACACACACACACACACACACACACACACACACACACACACACACACACACACACACACACACACACACACACACACACACAACACACACACACACACACACAGGTACACCTACACAGACGCGTAATGCAAGTCCCATGTCCAACCGGAGGGACAGAGGGCTCTGGAGATGCAGAGCACAGCGCGGAGGAGGAGAGCAACTCACCGCTGAAGGGCAGCATCCCAACCACAGCAGCAGCAGCAGCGGGTTCAGGACCGCGGACAGCGACAGCATGGTGCAGCCTGGTGGTTTTTTTTTTTTTTTTTTTTTTTTGTGCAAAGTGTTTTTCCTCCTTTTTTCACGGTCAAATAATTCACGCGAGTAGTTGCTGCCGGCTGGCTTTCGCCGTGTCCACCATCATCAACAATAGCACCATCACCATCACCGTCCCCACCGCGCGGCGGTAAAATCCCTGGCTCTCACACACTGGCGAAGAGGCGAGGGGATCCGCGCGCACTCCGGCGACGCGCGCGCACGCCATGTGGGCAGCCGAGAGAGAGAGGGGGGGGGAGAGAGAGAGAGAGAGGGGGGGGGGGGGGGAGAGGGAGAGAGAGAGAAAGAGAGGGAGAGGAAACGCGAGGCATAAAAAGTTTGTGACGGCCGCGAATGCGTCGCGCCGCACCCGCCGCAGGTTAGGAACCTTTCTTCGCGGATATGACATCGACGTCTGCCTTTACTTTGGCGATTAATATCGGAATATGAAGCTGTTATTGGTCGGTGGCAAACGTTACCGTCTATGTATGGTATGACCAGAAATTGATGAAGAAACTTCCAGCTCAGTTTGTGTGTGTGTGTGTGTGTGTGTTTGTGTGTGTGTGTGTGTGTGTGTGTGTGTGTGTGTGTGTGTGTGTGTGTGTGTGTGTGTGTGTGTGTGTGTGTGTGTGTGTGTGTGTGTGTGTGTGTGTGTGTGTGTGTGTGTTATAATACAAAATGAGAAACAAGCCAGACTGGCTCCAAACTCTTTGGGGCACAGGCAATATTTAGCGGGGGCTACGCGGCACATACTGTTAACCTTGGGTGATATCCAAAAGTATATTTCATGCGATTCTAATAGCGTACAATAATGTGTGAAAATACTTTGAATGCAGATATGATATACATGTTTTAACTGTGGCCCTATAGAGCTACAGGCATTGGGAGTCTGATCTACCACCAGTACATCTTTGACTGAAGCCCTTACCTTTTATATATATATATATATATATATATATATATATATATATATATATATATAATAGGGAATATCTCTCTCTCTCTCTCTCTCTCTCTCTCTCTCTCTCTCTCTCTCTCTCTCTCTCTCTCTCTCTCTCTCTCTCTCTTAACCCCTCTCCCTCTCTGGCTCTCTGTCTTTCAGAGACACTTGGAGGAAAGGTTATCCGAAAGAAATCATGAACCTGGCGGAGTAAAGGGCTTCTAAAGAATAGGGCGCCATTAAATCGTTGGATCCTGTACTTGAAGACCCCTGACTTAAGGTGGATTCACAGAAGCGAATACACAGTCAAAACATAGCAGACAACTCCCCCCTGAGGGTATCTCAAAGCCTCCCCCCCCCCCCCCCCCCCGCCCCAATCCAGCAGAAGAGCTGGGACAGCGGGGGACACCAGCGAACGACGCCAGAGGACTGAGCAGCCTGCCTACCGGATGTCTTGGTAGGGCGGTTTGACAAAAGGAGCTCCCTTAATGGGGAGTGTGAGGTCGGGCAGGGGGTCTCTCTATCCGAGAGCGGCCCCCGCCACAGCATGGGTGTGTGATGGTGTGTGTTGGCGAAGAGTAGGGGGGGACGAGTGGGTGAGGCAGGGCCGGCCGCCAGCAGAAGCGGCTGGAACACGTCCGAGCGAGAGACAGTTTGATGAAGCTGCAGCGCCGCCCGAGGAATGCCTTTGACAGGGGGAGACCGAGTGGAGGAAAGTTTCTTGGCACGCTTGAACAAAGGGTTTTTTTCTCTCCGTTTTACGGGCCCTGACCTGAATGGGGAATGAGGAGCGTTGGTGGTGGTGGTGTCAGCGAGAGGCCCCCGTGACTCACTCTGTGCTTTATTGTACCTGGCAGTTAAAATAGATGTTGACTTACGGGGGGCACAGGATACAATTAGCTGTTGAATGCTTCTTTGGAAACGAGACCACGGAAAGGAGACACTAAAGTACTCTAAAATGGTGTGTCATTGGATGACATTAGTATTTTGATGGCGGACAATTTGTCAGAGTTTAGTGTCTTATGAAAAAGGCCCATCGAGAAAGTCTTTATTAAGGCCATTATTATAAATGCACCATTAAACAACCAATGCTACAGCAAGTTGAAAAACAAGCGTTGAGGAACAAAGTACAAATGTTGGGTACTGGGTGGACGGTATCCTTTCCTTACGTAACCATGTGGGTTGGTTACTATTTTGTAGGTTTAACAGATTTTGCTCTTCAAAGAGACCAAACCATTGAATTCTCAACACATACCTGCCATTCCACAACGATGATTTGTTCTGAATGAGGTTCAAGGGCTCACTCAGACTTAGATTTGAATGCAAACGGCACGAATGCATTCATTTTGTACGGTAGTTCTTTCAAGGACCGAAGCGAAGGTCCAAACAGATGAACGGCCCAGCCACACGAATCCTGTTTTTTTCTTGACAGTGCATTTCCCTTTAGACTCTTTTTTTTCAGTTCAGTATACCTCATTATGCTATGCTCCCCAGTTTAATAAACTGTAGTGGTTGACCTCCCTGTGATCCCACGCAAAGATGAGTGTGGGAGTGTGTGTGTGGAGGAGGGCTGGTTTAAGCGGCCTCACCTGGCCCCGAGTCGGACTGAATGGGCTCATGGACTGGGGGAGGCTGGCGCGCACATTGCACATTGAGTCATCAATGTGCACGTTAAACCAGCCATCACCCACACACACACATGGGAAGGGAGATCTCCTTCCTGGCATCGTTTATCTCCATTGTCATTGTCTCATCGTCTGCAAGCCTTACAATAAACCCGTTTTCAATCTCACCACCCTGCATCCTTGTATCTCGACGAGTCCGTAAAAGCCACCTAGGTGGAGTATGGCAGCCACCTAGGTTGGGTGTGGAATGGACCTCGCTACAACGAGATCATTCACAGTGCGTTTCAACAAGGCAAAGAGATCGCCAGGCACACAGATTGACTGCTTGCTCATCATGACCGTATGTGGGTCTGTGGTGATGAGTAACCGCCCAAGAGTGTTACAGCCGCTGCTATGCGTCAGAGTACAATACAAGGAATAGCACAGATGGATAGACAGAAAGACAGACAGACGTGCTGATGGATAGATCAAGAGGGGAGAAGAAACTGCTTGATGCTACCCAGAGGTATCCTCTCCCCTTTAGTATCCAAGGCTTCTTTTCGAGTCACTTTCAAACTTTTCTTTGCACAAAAAGCCAACATTCATGCATATATGTCATCCCAGATAAGACCATTTATTTGTCTTCTTATAGTGTCGGCAGAAGCTATAGAGCTTCAATCAGTATTATCACCAACAAGGGTCATATATTCTGCCTCATCGCCTTTGAGCCAGGCACCTGGTCCATAGCTGCAGACCAGTGACAAGTAGCACTCCATCATGGTGTTCTGTTACCAAAACCGCTTGGTTGTGCGTGGCATAACACACGTGGCATGCAGTGACGTTCAGGTGAAAGCAAACCATTGCGATGAGCATTTATTTGGCACTGCACCAAATATTTATTCAAGGTTTTTTACATGGGTTGTAAACATAATGACACAGCTTTGGGGAGAGGAAGAGGCATCTCTGGAGATGGGTTGTGTCACTGGAAGGCCAAGGAGCTGGAGAGGCTGAGAGATGTTGAGTCTCCCCGGAGTCAGAGAAAGAAGCAAAACACTGCAGGACAGAAAATGTTATCACCAAACCCAAATACTTTGGTATCACTAATCAGAAGCCTTTTGAAATCCCGGTGCAGTAAATCGGAAATGTGTGGCTGTGAAAGGCAATGGATCATGCAGAGACGGTCCACTGATAGCGTTTGACAGCACACCGGTTGGCAACAACACAGAGCTTCAACCCAGCTTTGATCAGAATCCAGTTTTAATACTTTTGAAAGTACCATCCAAAGCACATGAAAACACGACACACTTCGTCATTGTTACAAAAGTGGATGTTGACAGGATCGATTTGTGCAATCATAGACAAACTGGACAGATAAAACGACATAAATAGGCTTTATTCCCTTTGATAAAGAAATCTTCCCCCCACATATATCAACTTAATTGTGTAATTAAGGCCTATATATATGGAAAACATCCCGTTTTTTTGGGAGAAACTGAGGTATACCTTTTGGAAGAATAAAGTCTATTTGGGAAAAATATTCCCTTATTGAGTTGATCCTGCACAAAAACAGTTGATCCATATTTATATTACTATCTTATCGTCTCTAAAGGTTAAATTAATAATGGGAATAGCGATTAATATGTAAACACTACAACATGAACGGGTTATGGTGAAATGCAATGTATCATGATGTTATTTTAAGTTGTTCTTTGTTGAAGGGTCCAAAAATAAAAGCTTATTATTATTTACAAAATGAACTTTACTTACAAATTGGGGATATTTTTTTAGCTCATTAATGTATAGATAATAGCATAACAATACTTTTTAAAAACCGATTAGGGCTTAGCCAGACATTTTCAAAACAAACAAATATATTCATTGCAAATTTATTTTCTATATAGATGATCAAACATTAATTCAAACTTTTAGGAGCCGGGGACACATGCAAGCTTTCGGAAGTGGACTCAAAAAGGAACAGTATTGTACAAAATAATAACAATAATAATAATAATAATAATTACAGTTTTATCAAATGGATTTTTCTGTAGCACCTAGGGTGATCCGTGATTCAACGAAAAAAGCCCCTCTGTGGTCGTATTCAGAGTAGCACCTGAAGAAATCAGAGAGAGAGGGGGGCGAGAGAGAGAGAGAGAGGGGGGAGAGCAACGAGATGGGTGGGGCGGGGGTGGGCAGGAGGGAGGGAAGGAGGGGGAGACAGGGCTCAGAGAAAGTGGATGAGTGGATGAGTGGGGGGAGTGAGGGGAGGTGATAAACGCTCTCTGTTTGCTAGCAAAGTGTGACACTGTGTCCCCGCCACGGCATGAAACGTCCTTCTCTCTCCATGGGCCCTCCTGGTTTTTAAACGCAGAGTCAAAGTCACGTGATTCTGGACCTTAAAAAGGCCCCCCTCCCCCCACCCCCACCTTATTCCATTTCCTCCCCCCCCCCCCAATATCTGGTCTACGGTGGTCTATGCTTGGACAATAGGGCTTTGGGGCTTTCTTCCTCTCCTTCTTCATCTTCTTCCACGTCTTTTTCTTCTCCTCTGGGCTCGAGTGGGCCTTCTTGGTAAGGGAAAAACAAAAAAACAACCAAAACGAAAAACAACCAAAACAAAAACAAAAACAAAACACAGATTGACGGCACCGACACAGGTTTTGTGGATCGCGAGGAGAGAGGGTCAAAGATGGCGGTGAGCCCCATCTGCATGCCTTGCTCACGGTGCCCCACCCCCCCGGCCCTGTCCGTCAGTGGGGGGGGGGTGTGGGGGGAGATGGGAGGGCGACGGGGGCGACGGGGGGGGGCCGTCGGGTCAGGGGGTCTTAGGGGGCCGGGGGATGGGTTGGGGGGTCTTGGGGGGGGGGGGGGGGGGTCTAGCCGAGGAAGCAGACGGGGCCGACCTCAAAGCCAAACCGCTGGTTCGAGTCCCCGAAGTCGTTGAGCATGACGTCGATGATGGGCACCTGGTCGATGCGCGGGGTGTTGATCTCCAGGACGGTGCGGGAGTAGCCCTGCCTCTGCTGCGGACACACGGCGACACAACAGGGGGCTCCGAGTCAGACTCAACGCAGAACATGTCAAAGAAGAATGTACGCACTTGTTGTATAATTCTACCTTCATTTTTTCCTTTCAACCCCCCTGATGTCCCCATGTTATATTATTATCGTTGTACTATTGTCATTGTTTTGTTTGTTTGTTAGGTACTTTGGGTCAACCCTGTTGTTCTGTTAAATGCGCTATATAAATAAAGTTGACTTGACTTGTGTGTTGTACGTCCTGGCACTTAATAGTAGTACTTAGTATTGTTCATCTTATTCTGGCTATCTTTGCTGCATACAGGGATAGGTTTCCTAGCTATCTTTTCTGTATACAGGGATGGCTATCATAGCAATCGTTGCTGTATACAGGGATGGCTATCAGAGCTATTTTATGTTGTATACAGAGAATGGGTTAACGTAGAAATTGTAAGTGCTTGGCACTTTTTCCTATGAACATCCTTACTGTACCGATAGCGATATATTGTTGTTTCTGTTTCTTCTGACAAATGTACTTATGCAAGTCGCTTTCGATAAAAGCGTCTGCTAAATGCCCTGAATATAAATGTAAATATCAAGACATTACGCTCAGCAGAAACTGTTGCGGGTTGTATTTATCGTGTTGCCCAAATCCCCCCCTGATGAAGGCCCCCAAATGCAGCCGTAAAACCCTGCGTGTGCGGTTGGCCCTACCGAGCATCCGTCCGACAGGGGCTTGATGAAGGGGTTGTTGTCGTAGGACAACTCCTCGTCGTTGGAGCCCAGGAAGCGCAGCGCCTTGTTGTAGTCGTCGGCCTTGGCGTCGTACCACGCCACCGACTGGTGGCAGATGTAGGTGAAGTTCTGGCGCGCCGAGGAGCTCAGCAGCTTCAGGAAGGTCATCTGCACCGTGCTGACAGTGTTCTCCGACACGTCCACGTAGTTCAGCTGCGGGGAGAGGTGGCCGGGGGAGGGAGGGAGGGAGGGAGGGGAGGGACATGGGTGAGGGTAAGGGGAGGCAAAGGGAAGGGACAGAGAGATGGGAGGAGAAAATGAAAGATAGGAAGAAAGAAGGAAGAGTGTGCGATGGGAAAAATAAAGGATGAGAGAAAGAGAGAAAGAAAGATTGGAAGAGAGAAAGTAAGAATGAAAGAAGGAAAGAAAGGGAGGTAATGTTTGGTGGGGGT
Source organism: Gadus chalcogrammus (assembly GCF_026213295.1). Classification (NCBI taxonomy): domain Eukaryota; kingdom Metazoa; phylum Chordata; class Actinopteri; order Gadiformes; family Gadidae; genus Gadus; species Gadus chalcogrammus. The sequence goes on along the minus strand of NC_079419.1, from coordinate 9,092,571 downwards.
TTAGGGAAGAGAAGGGGGTAAGATGATTGGGCAAGAGGAGAAAAGATGGGTTAGCAGGAGAGAGAATGGAATAATCCATACAGTATAAAGGCATAGATAAAGGAATGGAAAAGGTGAGAATAAAAAATGGGAATCATAGAACATAAAAGGGATGAGGGACAGGGAAGAGATTGAAGGAGAGAGGACGATGAGACGCAGAATATGACAAACGCATGTATAACCTCAACCGAGGTAAAAAACCTAAATGGAAATAATGACTTTTGATTTAAATTGTAGAGAGGCTGTAACTGATTTCTGGCTGACTTACAATCTTGCCACGCTTGAATTCACTGAACCATGAACCTGGAGCCTCCTTGGGCCAGTTGGAAATCCTTACCTGATAAGGGAGAAAAACAAGTTGAAAAACAAAGTGTTAGAAAGTCACTGTTAGTGTGGTCAGACTAAGCCTGTCGCTGAAAACTTCAGAGATCCACATTTGCATTTTCCAAAATCGTATTCTGAGATTGAAAAGGCAATTGAGACGCTCACAAAGAGCATTAACACAAAAGTGGAATTGACTTCGAACTAGACTGGAAAAAGAAGCAACACAATTTAACAAACAACAGTATAGTCAATAGCGACATCAATAGCAGTGCAGATAATAAGTAACAATCATCTTTGTAAAACAAATCACTACAAACTTTTTTCCAAACAACAACTTGACCTCTGCGCGGTTCCTCTTAGTGCCCTTAGGCTGGCTGCATTGACTCATGACTTACTCCTGCAGACTTCTTGTCTGGGAAGATACAGGTCTCGCCGCCGGCTGTGAAGTTACAGAAGACCTTAATGGCGTCCCCTATGCATCCCTGGTTGGGATCGATCCAGTATTCACCTGAAAACAAACACACGTGTCATTTGTATCAGGGGAGGGGGGGGGGGGGGGGGGGGAGGGATTCCATTGACTTTCACTCCTGAACTTGCTCCACAATAGATTACTTCACACACCACTAGCAGACGTTTATTTTCTAGGGTGATGGTAGCTTTTGAGGGAACAGGTGGAACGGCCTGTCCTCGAAAAACGTTCTGATGGTCACTTCCCCAAAGCACAGGGATTAAGGAGTGTTGACAAACTGTGCTGTCCTGCCAGGGCACGGCTGGTAGACTTGCCTGTCCTAGTCTAGTCCACTACCGGCCCCCTGGATCCGTAACGGAGCAGACCTATAATAAGTGTTTTGAACGATGTCGCCTCAGTGAAAAGGGTCTATTGGAAAACACCCAACCCTGGCGGTCAGCTGAAGATGTGATACGACGCCGTTCTTTTGCACTTGGAAAGCCGTAGATTTATAAAGAATGATGTCATTGCTTATCAGCCAAAGTGGTGAGTGGAGGCTGTAGCGTTCGCCGTGGAAGCCCTTTGATTTGTATGTTTGGACCGAGCGTCGTTTGTATAAGTACCGCCAGGCAGGAGGGACTCCTATTGATTGTTACTCTGGCGTTTCCCGGCCAAACGCAGGAGTTGACGGAAACCCTCGTTAGACACAACAAACAATCAATAATGAACTCTGCGTGGAGTCTTAAATCTCTTGTTGTTATTGCTGTACCAAGCGTTTTCAATTAGTAATAATAGAAGTCGTAATAAAGTCAAGAATCGTTTGTGATGATAATGTTTGGATGCATTTTTGTAACAGTAATTGTGCAATTATTATAAATTATGATTATGATTATTTTTTCTATTATCATCATAAATATGATTCGTTTTATTTGCTATTATTATTTATAATATCTCCCCCAGTGATGTCCCCCCCTCTCATTCAATCATCATCCGCAGGCGCCCACCGTCTGGGAACTCGGGCTGGCTGAGGTGCAGGTCGTTGCAGGTCCTGGCCGGGTTGTCCTGGGTGCCCATGGGGAACTTCATGCGCTCGATGTCCTGCTTGAGGTTGTTGAGGGAGCCGAACACGTCCTCCATGCCCTCCGAGTACGCGGCGTCCATGCCGTAGTCGGCCAGTGGCTCGTCGGCCTGGGGTTGGTCCGCCTGCCGCCTGTTCTTCCTGGAGGCCTGCTGGATGGGCAGGGGCTGGATGATGTCGCCGGGGGGACCCTACAGGGGGGAGACGGGGGGTAGGGGGCGTTAGAGAGGGTCGTCGTGCGGTGGTGCAGCCACCGGCTCTTGCTGGGTGTGTTTGATCGGCGTCGGGGAGGAGTCCCTGAGATCAAGGTCACTGGGAGTAGCGAGACGTGCTAGCTGGCACAATCCAGGGTGAACTGAAGATGGCATCGTGCATGACTGGAGAGACAATCTTGTTTGAGCTCTTGGAATCTAAACCCCATACACACACACAAACACACACACACAGACATAAACACACACACACACACACACACACACACACACACACACACACACACACACACACACACACACACACACACACACACACACACACACACACACACACACACACACACACACACACAGACACAAACACACACAAACACACACACAATCACACACACACACACACACCCATCCATACACATACCCACACAAACACACACACCCGTTCTGAAGCGGTGCTCAGGATAAATAACAAAGACAATCTTGTCTAAAATAGTTTCATATGTTGCTCCAAAAGTGGAGAGAGTCCCAGACTATCAAGAGAGAAGAGACCTGAACCGTGTCCCGACGCGTCAGTGTGCATTTGCAGTGAGAGAAAACTGAAGTTCGGGAGGAGACTTCAGCCATCAACTCGTGGCATGCGCATTAAATATAAATTAATATGGAACATATTACTGTTACCAAAACATTTACATTGAAAATATGAATTCCAATTGTGCCTCATGTCCTTTGCCTTCAAAAAGAGGCCAGACCTTATGAATCTTAAGCACTTAAGGACACTGTACTAATACCCATCACACATACACCTTTTTTCATAAAAGCTATGGAATAAATCTCTGCAGTCATAACAGTATGAGCTTGGAATCACACAGAGCAGCATTAACAACAGAGCATGCTTACAGGTGGTCCTGGGGGTCCAATCAATCCAGTGTCTCCCTTCTGACCGCTGGTTCCCTGGAAGGAGAGCAAAGAGGAGGAAATATGTTACACAACCACTAACCATCACACAATATTGTGTCCCGGGGCAAAAAGAAACTCCACTAATGTCGAGTGTAACTGAGGATATGGCTGAAGAGACATTAATGCACCGTGGGATTGGGTGATGAAAATTTGGGAAGTGCTTGCATAAAAGAGCTGGAAGAGTGTGACATGTAACGTTATGCAGTTGGATAACTTACAGACGACCCCTTGGATCCCTTTGAGCCATGGGGGCCCTGCAGTGGGAAAGACACAACACGTTGTCAACGACAGTACATAACAGATGCAGCGTCAACGGTCCCTGGCAGCTGGGCTTTCCGGAGGTACTAGAGAGAACTTACGGGAATACCGGGTGGGCCGGGAGGTCCGAGAGGTCCGGAAGAGCCGCCGAGACCCTGATGAGACACACAGAAACAGCGGGGACTTCAATTCACCTGTGGGGGCAGTTTGACGCTGGGGGGGAAGGTCAACACTCCTGTCCAACTGGGATCAGAGGTAACCCTGCCTCTGGCCATGTCTCTCTCTGATTGGTTTAGGGGCCAGGGGATTTCAGATGTAGAGGTTGGGTGTTTAAAGAGAGCATTGGGGGAGGCGGGGGGGTTGTACTTACGGCGTCACCCTTTCCTCCACCGGTACCCTGGGGTCCTGGCAAGCCGCGGTCTCCCTTCTCTCCTGACTCACCGGGGGGTCCGATCAGACCGATTAGACCAGGGTGACCCTAAAACCATAAGGAAGCAGGTGGGGGGGCACACGCACACACACACGCACACACACACACACACACACACACACACACACACACACACACACACACACACACACACACACACACACACACACACACACACACACACACACACACACAGAACACAAAGAGACCAGACAAAAGATCAGGATAGAAACAACAAAGCTTAGTAATTATTAATTTGGCAGTGCCAGAATAATTATCCCTCCTGATGGAAAAAAGCTTTCTACCCTTTTTTGACCCATCACAACAAATAAGTAAATTGGGCTCTTTTGTCTTCAACTGTACAGACGCTTGTTAAAAAAAGTCATGCTGGGGGGGGGGGGGGGCGGGGGCGGACCACTTCTCACAATATATAATGAATGTGTTTATGATGGTTGTCACTTCTAACCGTGGCACCCCTGCATTCTGCATCTGCTTCAGAGTGAGGGCCATCTGTTGCTTTTCCACCGGCCCCGTGCAAATGACCGCAGCCCAGAGAGGATTTGATGTGGCTTATACCTCCCTAATTCAATCAGTGTGTGGTAGCTCAAGACACTCAAGGTTTGGAGTTTAACTCGCAAATAAATACACCTCTTTCTTCCTCTCGCCATGAAGGAAATATAGCAGTAGAAGGCTTGGGGGGAAGAGACGGAGGTGAAACCGTCTGAGATGTTTGCTTACTTTCAAGGACCTCAGATAAGGGCGCACGCAAGAGATATGGGAAGCACACAATGAAGCAATTTGAGATTAGCATCACAATAACAACGCCTTGCCTTCTCTCCTTTGTGGCCCGAGTCGCCTTTCATGCCCGGGAGACCGGAGGGTCCCTATGGAGGGAAGAAAAGAGTCCGTCAAACACCGTCGGCAAAGCAAATTAAAAGAGTGGAAGGGATTGAGAGGGATGGCGGGGAGAGACAGCCTCACTTCAACCCCCTCTGGAGCTATCATAGCACAAATAGGATCTATTGCTGTCAAACAAGTGCTTGGTGAAAGTTGATGAAGTGATGCATCGTGAGTTCGTGACGCACCAAAAGAAAACAGCCCAAGGGACCTTAGTTTTAAGATAAGGGATTATCATTATGGGGGATGACAAGACAGGATTATAAACAAAGGAGACTTGATGGAGGTCACGTTAGAGAAGGGGTATGGGGGGGGTGAGAGGGGGGGAGTAGAGATGATAGAATGGGTTGAGGGATAGAAGAAGAAGAAGGCATAGAGGGGGTAGAGGGTCTAAAGGTGTAGAGAGGGAAGATGGGGTCGAGGACATAGATGGGATAGAGGGTGTAGACAAGGTGGAAGTGGGTAGAAAGGGTAGAGGGGGTAGAGGGCTTAGCGGGGGCAGAGGGGGCGGAAGGGGTAGACGGGGCGGATGGGGTAGAAGTGGGTGGAAAAGGGTAAAAAGTTTGGAGGGGGTAGAGAGTAAGAAAGTGTGGTGGGGCTTTCTTACCAGGGGTCCGGGAGGGCCGTCTTGACCTGAAGAACCCGGAAGTCCTTGTTCTCCCTGAAGAAGAGAAAGAGAACGATATGATAGATCATTTGAAGAAGAACATTCACCACTTTTCAAGGAACATTTCACTGTGGAGATATGTGAAAGTGAAAGTAGAAAGTGAAAGTAAAAGTAAAAGTAAAAGTGAAAGTAAAAAGCGTATAGTGCGCTCTGCTCACCACGGGCCCGGGGATACCACGCAGTCCTTCAGGACCTGCTTTCCCAGAGGGTCCCTGTGCTCCAACTGGTCCTGTCTTACCCACAGGTCCCTCTGCTCCATACTCTCCCTGTGAGAAGAAACAGCATCAAAAATATTATTAAATATTCATCAGCTTGAGTCTGACTGATACAGCTCCATGCAAAAAGATATTCAGTGCAGTTGGATCTCAGAACCAGCAGCCTGAAACCCAAAGACTAAAGGGGCAGAGTTAGGCCGTGTCTCTTGTTTCGGTACGGAGGTATGCTACCAAAGACAACTGATTTGAGCAGGTAGACTAAGCATTCAGAAGGGGGAAGTGTATCTCTACTGTGGCCAGTCTACACAGCGTTGTTTTGAAACCTTTACAGACACGTTTTAACGTTACAAAAGTGGTGAATCGACCTTTTTGCCACTTATAGCACTTAGTAGAGGCTACCGAGGTGTTTTGCATCAATACCTCAGTTGATATTCTGTCAGTCTTGCTGTTAATTTTTTTTTAACTCTGAAAGCTCTTTGGAGTTTTCACTACTTAAGAGCTTCATACCGATCAATCTTCACACAGATCCTGGCTTTTGTCCTTGAACAGCAACAGGGGGGCTTTTCGGTATTGAGCTTTCCACCAGACGTCATAATGGTGAGGACATATTGATGAGGGGATTACATTTCTCTGACAGCCAATTAGTCCTGGATTTGACACTCTAGGATCCGCTTGCCATCCTGGCATTCTCTCAAATAAACCGTATCCTTCCCCTCACAATGTTTCTCGCATTTGTGTGCATGTGTATCGCACGCACACACGTATAAATTACTGTACTGCACTCACATGTGTGTGTGCATGCGAGTGCATTCCTATGAGTGTGTTTGCTGCTTTTTCGGCTCTGTCAAACGCACGGAAATACGACAAGAAATGTGTGATTTGGGAAACCGACAAGGCAGCGCCGGAGAATTCATTGTTTGTTGCTGGTCTTTGATCTGCGGATTCTGATCGCAAGAACAACATCCCGGAACCAGCGAAGGGGAGTGAGGGGGGAGAAGGGCAAATGTTTTTGTTCCAGCATGGTGTCATCCATACGGGGGATTTCATCTCAGCCTCAATTTCAATCTTGTTCACCATGCAGACAAAGGCACGTTGTGGCCGTTTCAAATGAAGCGATCCATTTGCACTTATTGCACTCTTTCGATTCTCCCGCGCATCAGATAGTCGTTAAAACACCCTAGCCTGTGTGCAAATGCCATTGAAAAAATGCAATTGCTTTCCGCAATTACATGGTATGTAGTTTCAAATTAGATTGCAGTATTGGTACAGAAATTGCATACAGGTACAGATGAAATACCCTCTGGATCCTCAGTAAAGAAGCAGGAGGCTGAACGGTCGGACTGAAGGCTTACCTTGGATCCCTTTTCACCTTGTCTACCCGACTGGCCTGCTGGCCCCAAGGGACCCTGGAGAAAAATGATATTAAGAACTCATTAATATGTTGTCCTTCATCATCTGTGTCATTCAGTGTTTTACCTTCTCATACGTCTGGAATTGTTTATCATGTAACACGCCTTTGGATTCTATTGGTTTTAATTCAATGGGTTTCAATTGAATACAACTAAATTAAATTAAATGATATTCAATTCAATTCAAGTCAAATCATTTCAAGTCAATTAATTTCAATTAAATTTGTTTATATCATTCAAACATTGTCACTCATCATTATATTATACTTTTCAAATTGGCATTCATAAGTATTGATAAGTGGCTCATAATAAAACAAGCCAAATCACTAGCTCTCATGACAGACTGGACGAATAGGGGAACGATAAACCTTTTGCTAATATTAATCACGCTGATACGAGTGTAAAAAATGTCGCCTTAAACAGCAGGATTGAGGAGAGTAGTTGTTGAGCCAGATTAATGAGTGTGAGTCACTTTGGATAGAAAGGCTGTCAGCATTTTTAGCTAACTGCCCTCTAATCAACACAACAGTGCTTTGCCTTTTGGTGCGAGCAATGACAATGAGTGACTGGACTGAATGCAGTAGGTATGCAGTCGGCTGAATGCTGTCTCCCCTCTCTCTTGTGTGGGTTATGTTTACGGCATTATGACGAGTGTGTGCTGTTGTATGAATTCTCAAGTGAGAGTTGATGTGCATGCATAACTTTAGAGAGAGAGAGAGAGAGAGAGAGAGAGAGAGAGAGAGAGAGAGAGAGAGAGAGAGAGAGAGAGAGAGAGAGAGAGAGAGAGAGAGACCTGGTCAGTTTTTTATGCATTAGCAGATTATTGTGTCCATGTGGTTGTGTATGTGCCGAGTTTGCTTTGTGTGTGTATGTGTGTGCTTGCTTGCGTGTGCTCTTGCTTTCTGCGTGTGCATTTGTTAGTGTGTGTGTCTGTGTTTTTGTGCGTGCATGAATGTGTGTGTGTGATAGCGAACAATCCCTATGCATCAATGACCACCCACTCTGAGCCAATTTAGAAGAGATATCGGGGGGAGAATAACCCGGCAATTAGCATGGAGAGGATAAAAAATATATCAACAAAGGCCATTAATATGGAATGAAATGGGGGTCTAATTTGCTCTGCAGCGTTTGTCACGTAGAAACACACAGCCCGCGGAATACAAATGCTGAGCTTAAAAGTGCAAAGCACACTGAACTTCTAATTGCCTGATCAACCTACAGTATGAACCCTGCTGTTTGAAATTCCTGACACAGAATTGCCCAGGAAAACGCTAATCTAGCAAATAGAATGGAAATGTTACTTTCCCAATGTTACAGGAAGCCCCTGGCAGTTGGCACTGAGCTCTGTCGTCCCCAGTACTCTGCCTCCTCTCTGCTATCGTATGCTTCTGGCATTCAATGTATTGAGACTTATTTCACATTTACTGCTGCTGTTGATCATCCATGAGGCGCACTAAGGGTGCTGTCCAAACAGTGTACGCAGAGTACACACACTGTTTAGACGTTTGGACAACACCGTTGCAAGACACCGTTTTAGGAGCTGTTTTAATGCTCCGCTAATTCCACACCAAATATGTGTTTGATTCATTCATAACTTCTGATGGATGACCGCACAGGGAATATTAGAGATCGGTCCAAAATATGCTAACCCCACAATATTGATATTCTTCCCCGCTGGCAGGCAAGAGCAATAGAGAAGCAATCTCGGATGAATAAACCGCTATGCCTCTCTTGGCTGAATCCATACAGTAAAGTTGAAAGGCATGATTGAGCATGTATTCCACTGAATACCAATGTGTTTCCGTCCTCCATGCAACACCAAAATGGACTTGGAATAAGAAGGAGTAGTCCCTCTTGCTGAGCAACACATGCCAAACTTTAGTTTGTACTTAGTCTTGTTCTTTGTGTTTTGGTGTGCTGCTTCGAAAACCAATAAAACTGTGAATGGACAATTGTAAACAAATGTTGGAAAGAAAAGAGCTCAATAATGATTTGTGTGTGTGTGTGTGTGTGTGTGTGTGTGTGTGTGTGTGTGTGTGTGTGTAGGGGATTTATTTGCGCTGCAGTCTGATTCGTCTGTCATGTTGAACAATGACAGTGCTGAAAGTAACAACTACATTCCAAAACTTAAGACACACTCTCTGCTATTTCCACATTACGACCACCTCTTCCTAAGTAATAAATAACAATAGGCCATTACTCTGGAAGAACACACTTGTTTTTTTTCCAATACGAGCTTATAAAATGCTGTGGTTAAAATAAATTGTGCTTGTTTTGTATCTCTTATTACGATGAAACCATTTTCCTACTCCACACTGGTTTGCGGAGAAGTGGAGCATAAGTGAGACATCCAACGAGGGGGTCTCATACATCATGCACTTACCCGTTTGCCAGGTGGGCCTGGTACTCCAGCCTCCCCGGATGGACCAGGAGGTCCCTAAATTGGAACAAATGCCACACTTTTACAGTAGTTATGCATAAACCAGATTTAACAAAGATGAAGTGTCAAATATATAATACATTGTGTGTTAGACCTTTTCCACGTGATTTGCATGAATTTTAAAAACAGCAGACTCACAGGTTGACCGGCGTCTCCGTCATCTCCCTTGTCTCCTCCTAAACCGTCCAATCCCTGAGCAGAACAAAAGAACAACGTGACTGCATGACTTTGACGTACAATGAGTTATAGTTTGTTTTGGGATTGTGAAAATATTTCCAATACACGCTCACTACACATAATACCACTTCAGTGTAATCTCATAGAAAAGTAAAAAGTAACATCCACATAAAAAAAAAAAACATATATAAATGCATTTGACCTTTCCTTGTTCATCTATAGGCAAAGCCTACCCCAGGAGGGATGAAACAAAGGCTATCCCCTGAATGAGGTGTCCAAAAACCCCAATGCATTCACCCCGGATTGATTAAAGTCCCCATTAAGCACTTACAGCGACACCAGCCTCTCCGGGGGGTCCTGGGTCTCCGGGGAATCCGACCGGCCCCTGCACACGGACAAAGAGTCATAGCGTCAGTGACAGTTCTATTAGCGGCTCCGCGCAGGGTTCTCCAGGGTCTCCATGGCAATAAGCCGGCCGTGTAATCCGGCTACGGTGTGTGTCGTGTCAGGGGCTGACGTACAGGGTTTCCCTTGGGGCCGTCGTCACCGGAGGGGCCGCGACCGCCAGCGGGGCCTGCGGCTCCGGGCGGTCCGGATTCACCTTTCTCGCCGGTTTCTCCTCTGGGGCCCTGAGGGACAAGAGAGGCAGGAGGAAGACTTTAAGAAGGTGACTTTGTCATCGTAAACCCGAGTGGTATCAAGAGGTGTGCCGAACTGGGTTGTCAACGCTACGCATTTTGGTTTTTTAACCTCGAGCTTGGGCAGCCTTATGAGGAACACCAGTAAGAATAAAGTCTGCTTTCATGGCCCCAAAGGTAGGAGGTGAATACAAAACAGGTACTTGACAGATCCTTCTTCTACGAGTCTTTCCACGGCGAAACATCAACAAAACACCCACACTCTCCACACCCCGCATCAAGATCTAACCATGAAACCCCCTAACTCGTCCCGACGTCGGGATTAAACAACAGCAGGCAGGTTCAAACTTGCGCGCCGGGGGGGCGGTTGGGGCGTAATTACAAGCCCGGTAGTTTACAAGGGATCGTTAGACGACCCGTTAGCGAGGGTGCTGTTTTTCCCGCTCGATGTCAGCGGTGTGCACTAACTCCTCGAAAGATAGCAACCCGACCTGACAACGGGCCTATCCGTCACCGTGGAGTGATACACAGCCAGTGGACAGCTCCGTCAATACCCCCCCCCCCCCCCCCCCCCCCCATAAAGCCGGTATACTTGGGCCCTACCCGACGGGTCTGCTCAGAACAGACCTGCTCCACTGTGGATCAGCGGTACGGTTTTTCCTGGACAGCTCGAGGAGGCAACACATTAATACTTGCTCTTGAGTCCCCCCTCTCTTCCTTCCCAGTCTCTAATTAGGAGGAGAGATTTTAAATCCACTCAACGCATCACGTTCCAGGAGGTACCGGGGAGCGAGATAAATAATACACGCAAACAAATAAGGCCATCTGGTAATCAATTATTCTTTATAATCCGACAAAAACAATGAACGCCTTCTCCCTGCTGCATCCGCTCATCCAGCAGGTGTGTTGTTTGTCTGTTTGGACCCAGAATGAAATGCTTTCCCCTAAATAGAGACGTACTCGTCTCCAGGTCGGTTCGTTATCGACGCAGTTAGATTGGTGCCGTCTAAATGTGGCCTGGCTAATCATGTAGTGACGGCAATGGCTGCCCGTCAACATGACACTGCGCCGCAGCAGCCGGCGGTGAAGCACTCCCCATTGCTCAGCTGACAAATAATTAACATGGCCTAATTAGCTGCCCTCGAAGATTTTAATTAGTTAAAAAACGAACTGCCGCAATATCTCTCGTGGGACGCGGGGAAATGGCACGCCAGCGGTTTCTGTGCACTTATGCATTAAAGTGTGGCTCAGCTGGTTAAGAGGTTGAACCCGACAGTAGAAACCGCAGTGTGCTACATTTGAGTGTTTTGTGCATTGCTTGAGCTAATGCGACCTTAAGGTAGGGATAGAAAATGACTTATGAATATCAAACAAACTATGTGGATTAAGGGATTAACAAGCATAAAGTGGGTGCGAGCCTGTGTCTGTGTGCATGGCTACGATGCATGGGCTTACATTCACGCTTTCGTTTCCCATCCTCCCTGTTTTTGTTTCCGGTTTTAAGTGCGAATACAACTTTTCATTTCGGGGATATGTTTTATTTTTTCCTTTTTCACATGTTTGATCATAGTTTATGCTTTTAAATAAGCGTCTTTGGCATCATTGCTGATGAAAGAGCCCATGATAAAAGGCCAATCATCATCATATAAGTCATATATAATAAGTCATAATATAAGCATCCTTCGGGGTATATTTTTAACGCGGACGGTCCATCACGCTGCACTCACCCCCATGCCAGGCTCTCCGGCGGGTCCTGGGTTGCCTGACTCCCCGTGCTCTCCCTGTTGAAAATCACATGTGACAGAGTGACAGGTTATCACCCCGGCCTCCGAAGAACCGTCTGCGCCTATTCAGTGGTAATCCGTCAGCCGCACCATACATACATGCAGCATCTACAGTCAATCACTGGAACATTCTCTCACTTTCTCAAGTTCACACGTTGGTAAAGAGTTAGCATTGGCATGAATATGTTCTCAAGTTAATTAATAAACCGTAGGAAATCTGGCCGGCTCGAAGCCATCTGGAACCACAAGTTGGCTGTTACCTTCTCTCCGTTGCCTCCCATGGAACCGATACCACCAGGTGGTCCTTGTGCACCCTGTGGAGAAAACACACACACACACACACACACACACACACAGACAGACCCAAACACAACACCTCTGTTATTACAGTAACAAGCTCAAAGAAAGGAGGAGGAGAGTCAAAGAATCAAAGCCTGTGTCGCAGGTGAGGGTAGGCTCAAGCTGCTCATCAGAATTCAGCATCAGCTCAGAATTCAGAACGCCAAACTCAAATTCAATATTCATACGCAACTACAAAGACAATTTTGACCCTAATCTGTGCATTTTCGGCCGTTGTCTCATTCCCCCACAAGCAATGGGGCAAGCAATAATACTATTAAAACTTTTTGTTATTTGTTAACCATAGCGCTGCTTTTCTTTCTGGTATTTTGTAGTATATTACAGTGTAAAAAAAACAGTGTATACACTTACATGCCTCTATTTGAGAACTTTAAATTGAAACATTTGCATTGAATCCAAAAGAAACAGGGTTGTCATGGTAACACAAGGAGGAGGTGAATGAACACGAGACTCACGTCGGCTCCGCTCGGCCCCTGGGGACCTCTGGGGCCAGGGGGCCCGGGTGGACCCTAAAGATGGGGGGACCAATTCAGGACATCCGTTAGAAATTCAACCAACGGCCGAGTCAATGTTATAAATCGGGTAAAGCTAGCGTTACAAAAGACTCATATTTTGTATTTTGACCGGCGAAATAAAAGGGTTAGCAAGATCGTTGAGAGCACATTGATTTTAATGCTGAAGTGTAGCACTAAGTGTTCAGTGTTCAATTTCATAATTGCAAACTCTGGAGTGCTCTCCGGCAACGCCGGCGCTACGGCACAGAAATAAAACACACAAAAACAGAGAGCGGCGGCAGCACTCACCATCGCTCCGACGTCGCCGTTCTCTCCTTTGTCACCGGGGGGGCCGGGCAGACCCTGCGGAGCACACAGAACCGTGAGTGCTTGGCCTGAACACAGTCAACGTTTAGAACGGGCCACGCACGTCTACACGATTAGCACCTAACAC
>NC_079419.1:9046790-9074290 GCF_026213295.1 Gadus chalcogrammus | reverse complement strand
TAAAGCTAAAAGCGTGATTATGACGTGCAGGGTGAGGTAGGTTGCACCAGGGTCACTTGTACTTTGGATTTAGCTGTTTTGTACATTGTTGCAGCTTGCTGAATCATCCTTTGTGCATCCTCTGCTTTGTCCTCCAAAGCCCTGGGAACTTGATAGGTTGTGGTGGATTAGACAGGGCTGACACCTTCTGGTTTGACTCTTGTTGTTGAAAATAAAGCTTATTCTTTCCAACAATGTAGTTATTGTAAGACTTTATGAGGGTAAGATCTACTTTTGAGAGCACTCTGCCATGATGAAGTTCTATGTTCATTTTTTTGTATTTACCAAGGCTGAAATGACTCTTTGTCAGTTTGTGATTTATTTTTACATTGTACAAAGGATTTTCCGCTCTGTTACACCCCAGCTGTATTAAAAAGTTCCAGCCTGTTCAACGTCATTGCTGTTTGAGAGATACACGCTGCTCCTTGTGCAATTTGGAAAATGGCGTTTTCACTCTGCTACACACAAAAAGTCCTTCCCTGGTGTGTAACAGAGTCCTACCATTATGACACAAACTCTAAAAGGGAGAAATTATGCTTCCCTTTTTATAAAAGCCTTCCATTAGAAAACCATTGTTAGAATGTGGCCACATTGAACTGAAAAGCAACATAGATAGATAGATAGATAGATAGATAGATAGATAGATAGATAGATAGATAGATAGATAGATAGATAGATAGATAGATAGATAGATAGATAGATAGATAGATAGATAGATAGATAGATAGATAGATAGATAGATGGATAGATGGATGGATGGATGGATGGATGGATGGATGGATGGATGGATGGATGGATGGATGGATGGATGGATGGATAGATAGATAGATAGATAGATAGATAGATAGATAGATAGATAGATAGATAGATAGATAGATAGATAGATAGATAGATAGATAGATAGATAGATAGATAGATAGATAGATAGATAGATAGATAGATAGATAGATAGATAGATAGATAGATAGATAGATAGATAGATAGATAGATAGATAGATAGATAGTAATATATAATATGACTGAAACTTACTGCGGGTCCTGGAGCTCCGATCACACCCTGGGGGCCACTAGGGCCTGGTGGTCCCTGAGGGGGTCACACAGAAACACAGTGAGGAGACAGACAAGTACAAGCCTTCAAAAGGTCCACAAAGACATTCTGTTCCTCATCACGGAAAGTCTTCTGTTTGTGTTCTCATTTAGTTTCTGAAGATTATCATTCTTCATCCGTGATTACAATTTCACCATTTTGTTTTCTGCGTTTTGTTATTTGCACTGTTTTGCTGTTTCATTATTATTTATTTTCCCTACTTTTCCATTTTTCATGGGTTTGATACTTATACAAGCCCCATTGGGTGTTTTTTTGTCTCACTTGCACACATTTTTTTTAATTAGTGCATGTCGCGCCCACCATTAAATTAACCTGACCCGAACAAACCCTGTTCGTATTAGAATGCCATTAGAGGTCTCTCATGTATTTCCAGTGTAAGACTCCATGGTTCTCATAGTATGCACATATTGTTCAAAAAGAGTCTAGGAAGATTGGCGTTTGTAGTAATGGGACTAAACAAACCTTGTTATTCAACAGTCAAGTGAGCTGCATAGCACGGCAACATTATGATTTAGTATTGGATAACTAACCCTCGACTTAATGCAAGTAGCTACCCTATCAAGGAGCAACACCACATCAATATTTCATAGGCTGCGGGCGACTCTCAAGGACATCAACCCACACCCCAACAATAAAGAACAACGTGTGTGCCCCCTTTGTTTGTCTTTGGTTTTCAAATTGTGTACCTTCAGATGTATTTATCAATCGAACTTGATCGCTCAAGACAAAACAAATAGAGTTAAAGGGAGAGAAAGAAAAAGGGTGACGACAATAAGTACATCTCTGCAGACAGACAGATAGACGGACAGAAACAAACCAAGAAACAAACAAATAAAACAAGTGTGGGATCCGACATTAACTTACAAGTTCACCCTTGTCTCCTTTGCCTCCCTTCTGGCCGGGACCACCAACCTCTCCCTGTTGGCAGATACAAACACAACTGCTCACTTTTCGTCTTTCCCACACATCTGAGCAGCAAACTGTGCTCCAGAGTAATCAATTGATTGGCGCACAGACCATCATTCCATCCCCCTCATGGAGCAAATTATATGGCGATATACGTGCCAGGAATAGGCAATTTTGTGAAGGTTAAACATTCGAAAAGGGAATGGAAGCATATGTTGGCTGTCTCGCTCAGGACATTCTGTTAGCTAGACAGAGGCCAGAATGTATATTTGATCTTACGTTGTATTATTCTACAAGTGTGCGAATGACTGGAAGGCTAAATGATCGGTGATGCGCACCTGAGGCTGAAAAGAGTGTGAATGCATAGATTATCGCTCCTGCAGGCTGTATTGTAAAAAAATTATGATTTCATCAACAAGGCAGGGCATGTGTTGAGTTTTCTTGTGCCAAATATAGTTTTTTGTGTCCGAGGCAAAATAAGTAGCAGTGTCAATATGTGTATTCATCACTAAAAGTGAAATACATATTTTGGTCAGCTTCAACATACGACAAAGAAATGTATCCCCGTAAGTGGCAGGCCGTTGCTCAATCGCCGCGCCCTACGTTACCTTGTCACCGTCCTCTCCGGGAGGTCCCTGTGGGCCGGCGGAACCGGGCAGGCCGACTGGCCCTTGGATGCCATCGCGACCGGCTGGGCCTAGGGGCCCTTTCTCTCCCTAAACACAGAACATGGAGTGGTCAGTGTCTCACAAAGTCTCACTCACAAAAAGTCAAGAACGTGAATCCATCTCAAGAGTGTTTTTTGTGTACAAGAAAGACTTGGTTCGGGTTTAGCCATCTAACTCAATACGGTGTGTCTGATGGTGTGTTCATGAAGGCGTCGCCATGCATATGGGTGAACGGGGTGAATGGGCGTCCATGGGAGAGAGAACCACGACTCACAGGTCCTCCTTTTTCTCCAGCGGGGCCGGGGGGCCCCTGGGGGCCGTTGCGTCCCGTCAGACCGATGGCGCCACCGGGGCCGGCGGGCCCTCTCTCTC
Source organism: Gadus chalcogrammus (assembly GCF_026213295.1). Taxonomy (NCBI): domain Eukaryota; kingdom Metazoa; phylum Chordata; class Actinopteri; order Gadiformes; family Gadidae; genus Gadus; species Gadus chalcogrammus. The sequence goes on along the minus strand of NC_079419.1, from coordinate 9,071,197 downwards.
CTTGGGAGCCCTGTGATGGAAGACCAGAGGAGGGCTCATCAGGCAGGAATGAAGGGTGGCAGGAAACACTATGATACCGTTAGCGTTTGCTAGAAAATATCTCAAGTATAAATCCACTTTGGCTGATCGGAACATAGTAGACAGAAACATACCACATTCATATTACGTGCTAAATATGTAAATATGTACTAACCAAACGAAAGCCACTGAAATGTAAATGAAACGCCCCCAAAACTAAGGAACCACGGCACATCCCGGACCCCTTGGGAGACGAGTTGGCACAGATAAAAACAACCTGTGGTGACCTTGGCCCAGGCTCCTCCAGGTTGACAGTGCCCCTGGGCAGCGAAGGGAACTCTTATCAGGTAATAGGATTCCTCTGATTTACTGGGGCGCGCTCCGCCAAGGCCTTTATGGAAGGTCTCTCAAGGCATTTCACACAGAAGCCCTGTCTCATTATATCTCTCTAGTTACTCCCGCCTGGTGGTGTGTGTCTGTTGTGTGTGTTGTGTGTGTTGTGTGTGGTGTTCGTGGTGTGTGGCGGACTGGCCAGGCCAGGGTCTTTTTCACGACTGGCTGCAGAATTCCTGGATCCACCTGGTCCTTAGAGCAATCTATCTCGTATCAAAGAGGAAGAGGGGGATTCAAGACAATAGAGGCTGCTCCTGAATGCAAAACCACGCGTGTACTTGCATGACAATTTTTTTTAAAGAGTTAGGGACTCATAAAACTTTCTTTTACTATATTTTATCCTCATAGAATTGATTCTCAAACCATAATATGAACATGCAACACCCAACAGAAACACAGACAGACACACACAAACACACGCCCACAAAGAAGCGCACAAAGAAATACTGTGCGGCAGCTCAACGGCAGCTCAATCACTGTCAGGGAAGGCGATGGTGGAAGCCAGCAGCTCTCTATGGAGCGTGTGGGCATCTAACAAACACAGTTGCATGCACTGCTCTGAAAAAAAAATCACTTCTTCAAGTGTATCCTCGCAACCTCTGCTGGGCCTCTGCCACTTTCAGGAGCGCTCTGAGAAAGATATCTACATAGTACTGCACTGGAAACATAATAAAATCCAAACTTATTCAGTCGAGGCATGGACATCTTTGCCATCCAAAACCCAGGGATTATTGTGCCGATCAAACTAAATGCCTTGAATCCCAAAAATCTTTATTCTGTTTCTTACTCAGAGCTTGTCTGATTTTGTGTGGTCTTAGTATTCTGTAACTTGTCTTTTAATTGATTTATTCATGGCATCTGCTATCCATTCCCCCCTGATGGTGCTCTTCCCTTCACATTTGTTGTAAAGTGATTCACAAAAACTTGGATCACAAGAAACAAAATACTGCACCGGGGTCTGCCTTCGCTTCCAACTACTCTCCTCAATCAAAAAACCCTACAACCCTCCCTCCTTGCTATCCCCCCCCCCCACCCCTACCCCCACCTCAACTCTCTAGCATCTCCGCCCTCACACGCTGCACATCCGCACATCTGCACTCCGCCTAATCCTTCCCCGCTCGGAACGGACGGACGCAATCACAGCGGGGGCGCCTCTCTGCCCGATGTTAAATGTCAGCCGCTTTCAAGCCACGTGTCAGTCCACTCCCTCTGAGGGGTTGTTTTTCAACCGCACACATACATCAGTGGCGGGAAGAGGTGGCTTATTTATGATTTATCCCACGTTAAAAGAACAATGGTTTCTTGACGAAAGACGCGCTCCCGCTCTTAGCGCGGGGACAATGCTGATGCAATGGGTGGTAAGCAAAGCACCCCCGTTGTGGAAGTTTGTGCGGAGTGTGATGGAAACTTTGCTTGAAAGGATGTTTTAGGAGGGGACATGTATTACATGGTGTAAGGGATAGGGAACAAAGACTTTGGAAGGACGAATGAAAGACTGAGAAATATCATAACATCCTAAGTCCAATTGACGCAACGTTTTACACAGAAAGGTTTAGATGCTGTAGTTTCATCCGTTTGTCCCACTGATCATCAAAATGACGCGAGTCAAAACCTCACTCAACAACTTACTTTTTTATGAAAAGTGAAATTTGCAGTCTTTGGAAAGCTAAACTGAAAAGAAGATTTGATATTCTGTGCAGCTGAATGCAACTTTAGCCAAAGGAAACATCAAAAGGGGCCAATTTAATATATTCCCACAGTGCTTAGCAGCAATCACGATCGGAAGTTGGAAGCCAACGTCATATTATGAAATGTGCTTTGAACACTCGGTATCTTCTGGCTCACAGGAACCTTTTTGGTTAATGCCAGCATTGCTTTTGTTGCTGTAAATATCAAGACGTATAATTACGTAGTTTACAATATAACATAATCTATCTTAGAATAGGATTGTTCTGAAGAAGATTGATAATGTCAGCGTGAGAAAGGGGGGGAGGCCAAGAGTTAAATTAACCAAGGAGAGTTTTTCTGAACTCTTTCAAAAACCCTGGCATTAATTATTACTGAAATTGGCAGAGCTCAGAAGTATATGCTGTATATATAAAATATACTATGCTGTTTATTTAATATACATCATTTTCAGGCCTCTGACTTTTCCACTGGTTGGGTAATAGTTCAGATATATCAGATATAATGAATTGATTTGGCCTGACTGTTTTGGAAATATTTGCAAAGCTTTAGTGCAATCAGGACATTGGTTGTGACCTGTTCTTTGGGAATTTGTCCTGTTAACTTTAAACAGCTCAACATTTGAATTGCGCTCTCAGCACTGAAAGCTTTGTGGGTAACTACTTGACAGGTCCTCAAAGCTCACACTGAGACGCCCATCGCCAGTATTTCTTTTCGCAGTACGTTCTCGTGAATCAAATCACTGCAGGATTGCTCCGTCATTACTGCCGTACACAAAATCATTCTCCGGGATGAGCAAGATGCATTTTATCCCTCCTGCCAAAGTCGGGTCAGTGGAGGAGGTAGCCATGGTAACAGGATACTTACGATGGGGCCTTGGGCTCCCTGGGGGCCTTCTCCTCCCTTCAAGCCAGCTGGACCCTGAAATCAGAGAGCGAGAGTGGGGTTAGGTCAAGATCCCTGGTGCCGTGGCGCTTGGAGAGCAGTAATCGCTGCTGTCAAACCAGCGGTTAAACAATAATGTGTGTGTGTGTGTGTGTGTGTGTTTGTGTGTGTGTGTGTGCGAGCGTAACTTTCTCTGAAAGTTGGTGTCTATGTACGGAGGAGGGTGCTTGTGTGTGTGTGTGTGTGTGTGTGTGTGTGTGCGTGATAGAGACAGAGAGGTCAACTGGATGTAAATGTACATCCATTAAGTATTGGACACTGTCTGAATATATTTTCTGTGCATAGTGAACAAAGCTTATGCAGCATGGTTGCATGTGTAACTCCGGCACATTTGAAATGGGTAAATGTGTGCTTGTGAGATCTGTTTATGCATGAGTGAGTTTGTTGTGTGTCTGTAAGAGAGGGCATCTGTGTTTGTGTGTGTGTGTGTGGGAGAGAGGGTGTCTTTGAATGGGTGTATGTGTGAGAGACGCGGTCTGTGAATGTGTGTGTGTGTGTGTGTGTGTGTGTGTGTGTGTGTGTGTGTGTGTGTGTGTGTGTGTGTGTGTGTGTGTGTGTGTGCGTGTGTGTGTGCACCAGCCCCCTCCACGGTTGTCCACCAGTACTGTCTGATCCAGCGGCCTGTCACCGGGGTAGGCGTTGTTAATCTATGAAAAAAGAGCGCTTCCTATTTCACGGTGTCCCCGGCCACCCCATCTCACACACCCCCCCCCCCCCCGCCTCACCCTACCCAACGGACCCCCAAACAAAGCACAGGGTGTTATTCCGTCCTGTGATATTGTCCTATTCCTCCCTGCCTCTCAAAGTCTTGGTGGAGGTGTTGTTAATGGTGGAGGTGTTGAGGTTGGTGGTGGAGGTGTTGTTGGTGGTGTTGGTGGTGGTGTTGGTGGTGGTGGTGTTGGTGGTGGTGAGGGTGGTAGTGAGGGTTGTGGTGGTGGTGGTGACAGTGGTGTTATTGGTGGTGGTAAGGGTTGGGGTGGTAACGGCGGTGACATGAATGGCAGCTCCTGTTCTCTGAATCCCTGGCTGCAAGCGGCGACGAGGAAGACATATGGAAAGGGGCAGTAAGACCTTCATCATCTGAACTAATTGACGTGCTCCGACACAGCCAAGGGGGCGGGGGTGCCATGCGAGTGATGGGGGGCTTTATGTCGCCGCCCCCCCCCCCCCCCCCCCCCCCCCCCCCCCCCCAATCCCTTGTTGCAGAGAAGGGGGGCTGCATTAGGACGCTGGAAGGGTTCCGCTTGCCAGGAGAAAGGAGCAAAAAAACCAGGACCCTTCTAGTTTATTTATTGGCTCGTAAATCGCTACTGTGCCTCTCAACGAGATTGACCAGCGTATCCGTATGGGTCGGTGTGTGTGTATGTGTGTGTGTGTGTGTGTGTGTGTGTGTGTGTGTGTGTGTGTGTGTGTGTGTGTGTGTGTGTGTGTGTGTGTGTGTGTGTGTGTGTGTGTGTGTGTGTGTGTGTAATTGAATGAGTGCTTGTAACACTGCTCCAACACCAGAATGAGAAACAATTTGTCTGTGTATATGGAAGCCTGTTAGTTGTGTGTGTGTGTGTGTGTGTGTGCATGTTTAGTTTTGTATTCACTGCACATCCGTACAAAAACTATAAATAATGGGGTTGTAATATTAATTGGGTACTCGAGCAATAAATAATCAGGGTACTTGCTGTTTAAATCATTGTGTATGCATGTGTGTGTGTGCATGTGTGTCTTATGTGCACACATGCACTTACTGACATGTTTAAAACGCACAAAGCTGTGTGCAAAATGCATATGAATCATGCACACAGATGTGTGTTCTATGTGTGGGCAGGTGTAAGGTAGTTGCTGTACTCCTCATGGGAAGGCCCACTAGCAGTTGATACAGAACTGTTCACGTATAAAGTCCTTCATTTCCAAATCCAGTCCAATGGCTAGTTCAACTATCTGCTAATGAGGGGGGATCTCACAGAGGGCATGTGATGTACTAATGTGTTTGACCTTACATTTACCTCCTCTACAAACACATGCATTATCAACCCTATACAAAGGCTTATCTGGTCGGTAATGATCATAGATGGGCTGCTGTCCTTATCGGTAAAAAACAACAACGATTTGACATTCAACACGATGGAGCCGAAGGACACTGGATCGCTGTCATTCGGTGCATATGGTCATCGACGCCACATGGATGAATACATGATGATGAATGGTTCCGGGATGCTGTCATTAGGGGTTCAATCCTTTCTGAGGCCGAATCCCCGCACACTTCTGTGGGTCGACACAACTTCGGCTGTCTGGTCCGCTGCCAACTCTGGCATTTGGTTTAGCAGCAGGTAGTTAGCGTTTTAATTAGGGGGATTTAAAACGGTGCTAACCACAGCAGGGGCTGGACAGGATGAGGGATGTGTGTGTGTGTGTGTGTGTGTGTGTGTGTGTGTGTGTGTGTGTGTGTGTGTGTGTGTGTGTGTGTGTGTGTGTGTGTGTGTGTGTGTGTGTGTGTGTGTGCGTATATGTGTGTGCGTGTGTGTGTGTGAGTTTGTATCGTCATTAGTACACATTCATTGTATTTGTGTGTCCTTCGGATGGAGAATTGTGTTTATATCTGTGCGTAGCATTTGCAGTGTGGGTCTGTGCGTTTGCGCTTGTACGTTTGTGTTAGTGTGTGTGTTTTGTATCCAGAGAGCTATCGTGAGTGCGCTTGCATGTGCATGCTTGCACCTGTGTGTGTGTGTGTGTATGTGTGTATGTGTGTGTGTGTGTGTGTGTGTTTCCTACCATGGCCCCTGGAAGACCTCGTGTACCCTGGAAGCCCCTCAGACCAGGAGGGCCCGACTTCCCTGAGATGCCCATGCCGCCAGGATCTCCCTGAATGGGGAAACAACAAACACACGCCTTCAGCTCCTCTGACAGCTCGACAGGTGATCAATGGACGCTGATCTGCTTTAGGCCCCAAAAGTGACTTCTCAAAGCTGTGGAAATGACGGTCAAATAGGATGGAAAAACGCAATCATCCCAAATAACACTTTCAATTTCAGTCCCGCCGTATGGACGCGGAAGAACAAGGCTCAGAGAAAACGATTTCTGGGTAGAAATGAATGGCAGCTGTAATCGCGTCGCCTTAACAGGCCCTGGACCATTTAAAGCAATTGGAATAGTTATAGAGCAGAATGTTCAAAAGGGGACCGTGTTTAATTTTCAAAATGGAACCGTGTCGGGGCCTGTACTTAGGCCCCAATTTTATGAACACCTTGGTAGAAATATTGCTGCTAAAAGAGCCCCGCCAGTTTCTCAGCTCTACCTCTCTAAAATTATCCGGTACGTCAGGTTACAATCTAATCTCGAAAATCTATTTAACTACCTGTAATTCTTTTAAATCACACATTATATTGGGCCTTCATTCATAAATCCCCTCAATAGTAAAATAATACTTTATATTGGTGTATATGGTTCCCTTACTGTTTACTTTTATGAGAAGATACTTTTTTGTCACCTCGCCTGGGAATACTTTGAAACACTGAACTTCCAGGCGGCTGCTTTATGACTGCTTTAGCATTATCGATGCACGGTTTGCAATGTTGTCCCTGAATGGACTAATGAGCAACTTACCCTTTGCTTCTTAATTCCATCAGCTATCTCTTGGAGTGCACGTTATTGGATAGTCAACCTCGCGGCACTTCAATTTGTACTAGGCGCTCCGATATTGATTGCATTTTTCGATTGTACTCTGCCTCACTCCTATAACCGGCTTTTGATGAAGTTCAAACTCTAAGCATTGGCTCAATTAATGCATTCAAATACAACGCCTTCGCCAACAACCATGTCCTCGACTCCATGCAAAGGATTCATTTGGAGCATTGTGTGAATGCATTGAGATTCATTGCGAACAAGCGCTGGCGTTTACCTTGCCACCCTCTTTGCCAGCCGCTCCGGGTAGACCCTGCTCACCAGGGGGTCCTGGGGAGCCTGGGTGTCCTCTCTCTCCACTGGGCCCTGTCTCTCCGGTAGGGCCCTGTAAACCACCAGGGAGACACATCACAGTCAGTTCCAAAAAAAAACCCTCTCATTTTGGCCCCTTGTTTGGGGCCCAAAGTGTATTACTTCTAAATACACTTTATTTGTAACTGTTGTCAATATCCATTTCCACTCTATTGCATAGTTTGCTTTTAATCTAAACTGCCTTTAAAACAGGCTGAAATGGTTGTGAGTGAGTTTTTAAATTGAGAAGCAAGCGTTATTCTCAAAAAGTTGTAGAATGTAGAAGTCTCGTAGTAACAGCAAAGTAAGTTATGGAGCACAGCAGCAGCGGAGCCAGACGAGAACGGTTCAGTAGGGGGGTTAATGTACCTGGGGCCCAACAACACCTCCTGGTCCTGGGGGGCCGGTCTTTCCTTGGAAACCCTGCAGTGCAACAAATAAAACACATTGTGTTCGGTGAGCTCTTGTGAAGTCAAGCCCACCGACAGTAGTTCCAAAGGCGGTCCATTGCCATTTCTCCATTACAAGTTGACTCATAAGTCCTGATGATGTAGCATATGCATTACTTATTCTAAACATCCTATTACATTTAAAAATGCAAGTCTATAGAGATCCACATTGACTATACATTCAAAGTGCCAGTTAATTCACACATTACTATTAATTAATGTTTCATTAAAATTGCTAGTTTACATATTACCAGCTGTTCATGACAGCATAGTTAGAAGGTAGCCAGCACTGGTTCTGTCGATAGCAGATGACAGCAACAGAGTAATATAGAGATAACGACGGGATATTTTTTTTTTTGTCGCAGTGCGTGCGTTGGTGCGAGCCGCTGACTCACCGTCTCTCCTCTCTGTCCGGGGTGTCCGGGGAGCCCGTCCTTCCCCGCGGGGCCCTGCAGGGGACACACATGTGCTCGTTAGAGACGGCCACACTCAGACCCCGGGCGTGGGGGTGAAGGATTCGTATTGGTATGTGTTTTAGTACAGGGCGTCAATGCGATGCTGCCGATTTGAACCGAAGACAGACGATGGGGGTCCCCTGGAGAGTTTCTTACGTTTGGTCCTTTGGGTCCTGGGAAGCCGACTGGTCCCTGGGGGCCTTGGGGTCCCTGGTGGGGTCAAATAAAAGGATTAGAATCAAACACTCAGTATTGATGTATGGGTGCCTAACAGCACCCATTAGTAGTTTATACATGTGCATACAAATATCACACAGTATATTTTATTTATACATATATATAAACAAATAAATTACATATGAATGTACTGATATTTTTTGCATTATTTATGCTCCTAAATGCTTTTTAAATGCTTGTGAGTTGATGTGGACTGCCTTATATTCAATAGTTGGACCTCACAAACAAATTAGCGCATCTTATTGGCGTATCTGTACTGAATATGAATACTTAGTATTTTTTGACGGTTGGATCATAGATCATAAAGATCACCAAACAAACCAATAAACCACTTCACAAAGCAATCAAATTCTACACTCGGGTCTCTGACAAATTCAATTCACAATCAAAACAAAAATATTCTTATTGACATCCCTTTCAGGTCACTCCCCCCATTCCCCCAAAAATAAGTCACAAAACGAGATCCCTTAATAAATTGTTCTCATCTTCTGTGTACAAAAGTTAAGCCCCAAAACCTAACGGGGCGAAGAATGAGCCAGAAGCCGGGGTACTCACCCTCTCTCCGGATCCGCCTGGGGGCCCATCGTTGCCAGAGGTTCCCTACAGAGAGAGGAAATGGATTCTTCATTCAGGATAGATTAGCTGTTTAGACACAGGAAGACGTGATCAGGAAGCCAGAGTAGCTGCGAGAAGCTATCGATTTACACACGCGGAGACGCACCCGTTCAGAACCTGCATGCACACACAGACACACACACACCGCACACACAAATAGACACACACACACACACACACACACACACACACACACTGATGCATGCACACAGAGATACACACACACACACACACACACACACACACACACACACACACACACACACACACACACACACACACACACACACACACACACACACTCATACACAATGATGTGTGCACACAAACAAACACATACACGATGAAGTGCACTGCACATTCAAACAAAACATAAGAAACAATAGCCCACGCACAGATTCACGTCCACACACAAATACACACAGACACACAAACATGTCAACACACTCACAGACACACTCACACACACACACACACACACACACACACACACACACACACACACACACACACACACACACACACACACACACACACACACACACACACACACACACACACACACACACACACACACACACACACACACAATGAAGCAGGTAAACACAGTATTTTCTTTGCAGTATATTCTTCCACAGGCACATGTGACACAGCCCACTCACCTCACAACACTTGTTGAACTCGTAAACACAACAGGCAAATAATGTGTCACCTAACAGTCTCTGTGTGTTAAGTAGATATTATTTGGCACTCACAGTGTGAGGCCCATCTTTACTTTAAGCGTGCGTGTGTACATCAGATGGTTCATCATGTGGATATATGAACACACTAAGAAGGACATTGCTGTGACATTTCAGGGGATCCACAGCTCTGAGCGTTCATCACAATGAGCACGGACTATGTATGGGATAGGGCCCACTCGCTGCTTCCTTACCTTTGCTCCTGGTTTCCCTGTGGGGCCCCTGGCACCACGACCTCCGCGGGGACCCTGAGTTCACAAACACAACATAATGAAATAAACATGGACCAAAAGCCAAACTCATACGCTTTTATTGTGAAAAAGATTGCCTCTCTATGTACAGAGAGACATAGAAAAGGGTATCTGTGTACATATTTAAAAAGCAAGAAATACCACCACTGCAGGCTCAATGGGTACATATATAAAAGTGAGAGATAAAAAACGACTATAGGTTATATCTGTACATATTGAAAAGAGAGATAGACCACTGTAGGTTATATCTATAAATATTTAAAATGGGGATGGACTCCAGTAGGTTAAATGTGTACATATTTTAAAGAAAAAAGACAAAGATAGAAGAAGATAGAGAAGAAAGATACACAGTTGTTGTGGCACGCCAGGCATCTGAGTTCCCTTACCGTTGGCCCACGCTGCCCTCTAGGCCCCGATTTACCAGCCAGTCCCTGAAAAGAAAACCAGACAAAATGAACCAAAACAACATATTAATTGATCTCAGCACTGAAAACTGGCAGCTTATGGTAAAACTATTCTGCGAAACCGAATAAAACATCATGGTTTGGAATACTGAGTGAGGGATGAAATAGAATCTTCCGGAACGTCCTCTATGGATAAATATATGTATACATATATATATATATATATACATAAAAGAATCAGATTGAAGAATCAGAATCAGGTTAAAGATTACCCAGAGGCCCTTGACAGCTTGAACTACCTGTCAATTCGGCCACTGTGGGGTCCAGATGGTGCCAGGACCTGATAGCAGAGACCAGCTTGTCTCATCAATTCTGCACTATCCTCCCCCCCCAACCTTCTCTCTCTATACCTCCTCATCCTCCTCTTCACAAATACCCCGCAGGTTCTGTGTGTGCTGAACCTATGAACCCTATTGTAAAGACTTCCAGAACTCTCTACAGTCCTGCTCACGTTCACAATACGTGTGTTGGGTTTGACCTTTAACTGTCTGCTTGGTTTTATCAGAGCTAGTCTGTTTTGTTTGATATTCTTTCCCTGTTTAATTGACTTTGAATTTGTAGGCGATTTAATGAGAAATGAATTCTCACCCAGTTCATATATTTATTGTAATTTTCTATTTCTCGTTTGCCTCGAACCTCTGTAATGCTTTGAAGTAACACACATCAAAGGCTGAAATGAACATATTTCTAACTCAGTATTCCCGCCTCAATCAGCCCCGCTAGTTAGACTTCATTCGAGCTCCAACTCCACAGTGGGACCAAAGGTATTGACCAAAATGGTGGCTGAAAAACAATGCACAACAGCTCAGCTCACCCGAGTGCCCTTCTCTCCGTTGGCCCCTGGGAACCCGACGAAGCCGTTGGATCCCTGCAGGTAACAGCAATAGAGGAGAGAGAGAGAGAGAGAGAGAGAGAGAGAGAGAGAGAGAGAGAGAGAGAGTGAGAGAGAGAGAGAGTGGAGAGATGATTTTTTCAAGGAGCGAGAGGGAGAGATAAAAAGATAAAAAGGAGACAAAACGGGAGGGGAAACAATTAGATGTGCTGAGAATTTGGGCCTAGGGAAACAACAGATGTCTCCTATTGACTGGCTCTGATAAAGCAGCGAAGTCTGCGGAGACTGTGAAGAAAGCACCTTTTGCACATGAATGACAATTACACCCGATACTGGCAACGAGCGGGAAAACAACTTTATCAACAGCGGGCGGCCGCACGGTAACAGGGAAAACGGCTCCCGGCGGTTCCTCCTTTGGAAAATCTGAGGAGTGTCTCGTCTCCGCCCCCTCCCCCCCCCCCCCCCCCCCCCCCCCCCAACGGCCTTGGTCCGTCGCGCTGACAGGCGGTTCTGAGTTAGCTCGTTAGCACGGTTACTGTGCTCCAACAATCGTGACCGTCAAACGAGCAGGAGGTGACGGCGGCGCCAGTGAATAAAAGATGGAGAAAAACAGCAACAGAGCCCCTTTGATACCCATCAGCAATTTAGCCGCTAGGTGCTTCCACAGGCGACGTTCGCTGATAGAGGCCTTGGTGTCACTCACACAAATGGGGTGGGAAGGCGGGAGAACGCAGGGTTAGGGGAGGGGCGGGGGGGGGGGATAAAGAGGTACGGCTAGCAGAGGCTTACCGGTGTAGCCACACTTCCCCCGGCAGCGGTTGATAGAAAGCACAACAGAACACACGTGAAGATAGATAGTGATGCGGTACATGTACACACACGCGCAAGAGTGCGGGCACACACACACACACACACACATCACAGATATACACACGCAAACGCACACGCACATACACAAGGGGAAATGTGGCCTTCAACAGCATGGGCGAAAGTAACATTTGTTAAAAAATTGTCGTGTATGTGCTTGATACCATCGGCATGCATATTCACATCATGAATTCAGCATAAGCAAACCCAGTGGAGGGCATGGGATGAATCACAAAAAGAGCAGGCAGACAGAAAGAAGAAAAGAAACATGCACAAGCTTGACTTGTTAGTTTTGTTTAGGTTTTCTGGCAGTGAAATAAGGACAACACCACATGACATGCTGTGCGTTTTTCTGTAGACGTCCATGTCCACTTGTGCTATAGCTAATGCGGTCCTCAAGACTGTACTGTGTGAGAATGACTGCATGCTGGGAGATGGCATCTTTTTTCGAATGTCCGGTACTGTACATAGACGACCAGAATATAAAATATAATTGGTGGACACTTTTGTGAGTGTATACCGATAGCATGGCGGCTAAAGTTGCCCCAAGCAATGTCAATTCTTTACATGAACAACCATGCTGTACCTGAACACTTTAGTTCAGAGATCTACAACTACGGAACTATAACTATAAATGTATACTCTCTTTTGCCTAAATTGACCAAAGAACTGTGTAATTTTGAATGGATCCCATATGAAACAACCCATTTACACCCACCACAGTACAACCACTCAGTTGACTTCTAATGTACTTTTAAATGTAATTATTTGATATTTAATAGGCCTCGGAGCATCAAAGTTTTAAAAGTGGCCTTTATTCCAGCTTCCTGCTTGGGACAACAGAAGATCTATGGGGGCCGTCTAGAGGTACAAAGGCAGAGAGCGGGAGCCTCAACTCCAGTCAGCCAACCTTAAAGGCCGTCCCTTTTCTTTCCGGTCCTTTCCACCACACAAAGCAACCGCACAGACTGGGGGCCCCCTTCCCTTCACTGTGCGTCTCATCTTCAAACAGCATGAGAGCCCTTTCACGCGTCTCATTCTCTCTTTGTCTGTCGCGCTCTCACCTCGTCTGTCTCCATTCTGCCCCCCACATCCTCCATGTGAAGAGTTGTGCTTTTCTTTTTCAAACTGCTTGCTATTCATTTAGGATTAATTTACATGCAGCATGAATACAACCCTCTCTGGACTCTTCATATCTTATCCATCGAGTGTCAGCGTATCTTTTGATCTCTCTCTCTATGTCTCTCTTGCACTCTCTCTACCTCTCTCTCTCAATCTCTTAGTCCCTCTCTCTGTCTGGACCATTGATTTAATGGGTCGCTATATTCCACTCATTACACCCATGTTGCAGGTTGCATTGCTCTGGTGGCTCTACGGAGTCTCGCAGCGCCAGGTAGCAACACTGACTGACAGCAGGCAGGGGGGAGATACAGAGCTGCTCCTCAGGCAGCATGGGGGCAGTGCTGTGGTGCTAGACAGCCTAGGCTAACGCGCTAGCCGCGGGCAGCATGCTAAACAATCTCTGGGAGTAGACAGAGTTAGTGACTAAGTAGGCAGGTGAGGTTGAAGCGGCTGAAGAGGCGGGATATAGCGACTAAATACAAAAAGAAAAGTGTGCGTGTGCGTGTGCGTGTGCGTGTGCGTGTGTGTGTGTGCGTGCGTGCGTGCGTGTGTGTGTGTGTGTGCGTGTATGTGTGTGTGGGTGTGTGTGATTGTGTGTGTGTGTGTTGGGTATCTATAGGTGAGTTTGTGACTGTCAGCAAAGCATTGGAGATGGGGAAAGTACATGAAAGTATTTTCCAGGCTTTGGATGAGCTGTAATGACATAATGACACTCTGTAGACTCATAGTGGAGGAACTAACAAGCGTGTCAACACACTTGCACACACACACACACACACACACACACACACACACACACACACACACACACACACACACACACACACACACACACACACACACACACACACACACACACACACACACACACACACACACAGACACAGACACACACACACACACACACACACACATAGCTATAGACAAACAAACACAAGGGGAGGCAGCGCAGCTAATAAGGCAGGTTAATATTTAAGGAGATCTCTCCGCTCAAATACCCTCGAGCAAGGCATTTGGGCCAGCTTATTATCCTTGTTATTATGTAGAATGATGTACCTTGGAGCCTTGTCTACCAGGGTATCCAGGCAATCCAGGGACACCAAGTTTCCCCTAGAGAAGAATAGCAAAAGAAAAAATAGCACATAAACAACTTGATTTGAATGTCACAACATTTCATCTTGTCAGAGATGATTTCTTTAGGTTGGGTAGGAGTAGGATTACGCCAGTGTTCTAGTAACAGTAAGTATAGTCTTTAAGAACTTTAATGACCATTAAAACAAGAAGTAAAGTGGGATAATGGGATGCTTGCCATTAAACGGTTCAACCATGTCAATGGGCCTATAAATAGGCCGTACAGGTATATCACTGTCTCTGATTGGCCCAAATGGGGCCAATTGGCACCAATTGGCACCAATTTTTGTTTCCCCAGAGAGGGCGCTATCCCCGAGCTTTGATTCCAGTGTTGACTTTCCCTTTAAGGATGATTGTATCCCTCCTTTATTTAATATGCATTTTCCACAAATAGAAAACTAAATCATAGCTTGTCTAAACAGCTGGGAAACATTATGCCCTTGGGAATTCACTGAAAGTTAGCACGTGTGAGCAGGTTTTCGACTGATACCTTTTCTCCGGCTGTTCCGATGGGTCCTAATTCGCCGCCGGGGCCGGACTTGCCCTTAGGGCCCTCGGGTCCGTCCTCTCCTCTGTGTCCGAGGACACCGTTCTCTCCCTGAAGGCACAAACAAAACACACCGCGACACAGTTCATCCAGACCTACTGTAGCCTTTCAAGCCCCTAAAATGTGTTCTCAGAACAGAGAGCACAAAGGAGTGCTTCAGAGACCACCGTTTGATTCATACTGTGCACGTTAGGCTCTAACCTTGTCGCCCTTGATGCCCATGTCTCCTTTGAAGCCTGGGAATCCATCTTCTCCCTGGAGTTGAAGGAGAAACACATCAATGATGATTAAGAGTGATTTATGGTCGATAGATTTGAATGAATGGCCACACGTTGCTTCAAAAAGGTCAAACTCGTAGTACCTAATAAAGAACAAATCTGGTTTTGTGTAATAATGAACATCAGGCTCAGGACACGATTGAAACACTTTTTAGTGTCTTAAAAGTGGCTGATGAATTATCACAATTTATTATGAATGCATCATTCTTTGAACCATGACAACCTCCTGGCATTACTATGCACTCTGAAAGAAATTGTTTGCTTCATATTAGTTTTGCTGAAGTATTATGTAGCTTTACTGACATCTGCTGATCTTTAGTGATACTACATGTTGCAAACATTTCGGGGATTTGGGTTTATCTAGCATAGATTTGGCACGGTGCATGTGTTTTCTGGTATATAGATTTTATATAAAAAAAGATATACATGCCAGAGGCAGCTCCTTCCTATTTGGCCGAGGGAAAGTCAATGGAGTACCACTGAGGCACTAACTAGGTGCAAAAAGGGAACATGGCAAAGGATTCATCTTTATGGGAATTGCTCCTAAAAGCTATCTCATTCCTGCCTAATGGAGCCACACTCCATTGCAACTAAGGGGCTTGATGCCTTCACTGATGACTTGATGTGCTTACAAATGGATTTTCCAACGGCCTAATTGAAAAGAGGAAAGAGTTACATCGAGGAGGAGGACATTTTGTGCAGTTGGGCGAAAAGTGAGCAAGTGGGAGGTGTTTTTATGACATTACCTTCTCTCCTTTGCCACCTTTAAGACCTCTGATGCCCTCCGCACCCTGGACAAAAGAAAAAGAAAAGTGCAGTCAGCAATTACATAATAAACATCATCTACGGTCCATGATAATAGCACTCATATCTCAACATTTTCTTTTGTTACTATACCTTCACACCACGAGGCCCGGGGTAGCCGATAGATCCCATGCCACCAGGATGACCCTGAAATACGTACAGCAAGAGAACTTTCATTAAGGAACACACAGACGATCTACTTATCCATTACTAGGCTGCAATACGAAATCCAATGAGATAAATATGATAAAAACCAACAGCGGGAAAACTCCAATTGTTATATTATGATAAACATTGTAGATAGACACATCACCTTTCAAGTGACCATTCATCTATTTTTCTATACAATACCATCAAAGTAATAGATTGGATATTCCTGTGTGCATGAAAACACGAAGCACAAAGACGCAAAGTGACAGGTTGCATTGATCCGCAGCTGCGGTCAAAACACAAAAATACATTGTGATGATTTCTTAAATTACATCATTCAGCAAACACAACACCCCCAAACAGGTTTTGTGCCACATCTTGCTGTCCAAGTGGCTCATGCTGGGGTTTACTCAATGAAAACATGACAGCAGGACTCTGCTGGTTCATATTAGAGGCAGTTTATGTTCTTGTCATGTCTGCTTACATTGTGCATGTCCCCCTATTCTCTTCCTGGCTGGGTGTCTTTGGGTTAGGTACAAGCCATGTGTCACAGAACAATTTTGCAGGAACCTGGCTTTTATCTGTCTAAATGCTTTTCAGTGATCATCAACTATAGCGACACCATCTAAACAGTCTTTGTTGAACACGCACTGTCTATCCAGCACTCAACAGTGCTTAAAAGAAGGCAAAAAATAAGCCCTGGTTTATATTTTACATCATATAATTATTTGTATAAATTATTTTAAACATTGCTTCAGTGACGGCAACAAAAATTACATATTTTTGATTCGTGCATCCGATATAAAGTTATTTTATTCAAATATTTGATCATTTTCTGTGGTCTTATGTGTGCTTCTTGAACATTCGATCATTCAAGCAAAAGCCAGGATGGGGAACATAAATATCTGAATAATACTTACAACTGTTCCTTTCTCGCCAGGGGGTCCCTCCTTCCCTGGGTGACCCTGGGTGACGTGGACAGATACAAGTGATTATGTGTCTGGCAGAACACACATTCTGCCATACGACAGCCCCAATGATGGGGACAGTAGGAGAAGAAAAATGGTAGACAGGAAGTTGCAATTGTAACTTACAGGGGGCCCATCAGCTCCGCCCAGGCCAGCCAGACCCTGTTTTCCTGAAGGTCCCTACGGTTGAGATAGACAAGGAGAGAAGGAGAGAGAGACAGAGAGAGAGAGAGAGAGAGAGAGAGAGAGAGAGAGAGAGAGAGAGAGAGAGAGAGAGAGAGAGAGAGAGAGAGACATACAGATAGAGAGAGAGCAATTTCATGAGGTCAGCAAAGGAAGTGATTCACTTTTGTATCTGCACCACAACCAGAAATGAAGCAAAACACTGAATAATAACTACCACTATCTATGAAATCAATGACACAATCTGGAATATTGGATCCTTCAATGTTGTATTTTGAGAAGTTGTGTTTTTTGGACTATGAGACATGACTGTCTGTATCGCTGTCTACATCGCCATCTGTCTGTGTATGCGTGTTTGTGTGTGTGTCTGAGTGTGGATCCCACATCCCTGCAGTGAGTGTTTGGCTTGGAAGGCAGAAGCCTATATCTGCTGGATCACTTAACAGATATTGGCCCGAAAAAGGACAAAAAAACAAACAAAGCCAAACAATAACCCTTATTTTTTGAGTCGGGGGAATGGATCAACTCTCTCCACACTTACTTTTTCACCAGGACCCCCGATCGGACCTTGAGGACCGATGAGACCCTGAGAGAGAACAGACAGAACATAGAGTGAGAGTTAGCAAACACGGTTCCATCCATTAGAACAGTTTATTCAAATCACAAAAGTCCGTCTGCGTGAAGCAGAATAGCCACCGCGGCTCGAACATTGGCAGTCAAATATCTGACAGGATTTCTCGCAATCTAATTATCTGTGCTAGCCTTAATTCCATGACTAAACGTATTGTGTTTCTGCTCCTCACTCCAGTGTCTCCATGTCTAACTTTGCGTGCGCGGGAAACGAAAATATGGCATTCTTATGGAACAACATCCCCCCCCTGCCCTCCCCTCCTCCCCCTCAAACACAAAATTGTTACACAACCTCTCCGAGGACACTGTAGGGACACCGGCTCCAACGGCCCGAACGAAAACATCAAAGCGTTCAACTTCACATTGTCGCCAACGACTCCAAATCCAGAAATCCAAACCACCTCCTTCATCCATCCGGGCACTGAGCAGAAAGGCTTAGCTATGACGATCGTGGCAGGCCTTAAGCCCGTCTCAGACGTGCGTACACCATCGTCGCGGGAGAATTGAGTTTTAACTCAAGACTTCACGGTCGGCGCACGCTGGCCCTCCTTCCGATCCCGTGGGTCTTGGAAGTTCGGCCGGGCGTGGGAGGCCCTCTGGAGGGATGCTGGCTACCGTCAGGACAACAAAAGTGGGAATCGCTGTTCCACATTACAGGAGGTGGCCTTCTCCCAGCCCCGTCAAGGGGGTGTGTGTGTGGGGGGGTCCCGACGGGGCAAGGAGGACGCACGAAGGAGGACGGGACGGACCCCCCCAGGGCGTCACTAAGGGGAGCGCTGACGGGTTGGAGTCTGAATCAAACGGTCGATACTAACGTTCTTCTAAACATGGAGTGAACAGGGTGACGATATGGGCGAGTGGGGTCTGGTTTGGCAGGGGGGTGCGGTCAGATGGCAGCAGACGTTGTGTGGGATCATGGCAGTACTGGGAAATTAAAAGAGTGTTTTTGAAGTAGTGTGAGAGAGAGAGAGAGAGAAAGGAGAAAGAGAGAGAGAGAGACAGGAGAAAGAGAGAGAGAGAGAGAGAGAGAGAGAGAGAGAGAGAGAGAGAGAGAGAGAGATAATCCGTATTATCGCATTAAGTATGACGTACATTTGGCCCGGCGAGACCCTGTTGTCCAGGTGGTCCTGGTTCTCCTCCTGGACCCTGGACAGAAAGTGACAAAAGAGTTCAGCAGTTAGTACTTTTGTTCAGAAATAGTAAAAAAATTATAATTATCGCACTGTGCTGCATTGCCTTCTGGTATAAGAACCGTGCAAGAATAAAGGGCTTGAAATGAATTATTCCCCTTTGGTAGAAATCAGGGATATCTGATCTGGAGGTCTTCACCACATCTAAATCGATTTTTATCCTTAAAAACTAAGAAGAGCTTCGGGTCAATTCCTCCATCACAAGCTGCATAGTTCTTCACAGAAACGTCCCCCCACAGAGTTCAAGTGTGAGCTCTCGGTCTACTCACAATGAATTAACTGGCTCAAGTTGAAATGAACAAAAGAAAGAAAGAGGGAGGGGGTCATGACCGGACTCAAAGTGGGAGCTTGGGATTACTAACATCCAGCTGACCCAGCAGTTGGACTTCGTCCACTGCAACAATCCCAAGTATGCAAAACAAAGAGAGAGTCCAGCCGAGGGGAGAAAGTGATACACTGATTCCCTGACTCACGGTATCCCAGCAAACTTGCCTGGTCACTGGCAAGAGACCCAAGTCTAACCTCGGGCCTGCATCTCATTGAAGCCCGTTGTGAAACAAACAGCTTTTATATCTTTATTTATTTGATGAAAACCTGCCCCCAAGGGACGAATTTGCCAGGAAATGGGGTTGGGGGGGGGATGGGTATTGAAGAACAATAGGGGCTAACTGGAAAGGTGGGTTTGTTTGGCTTCCCTGCGGTGATTTAGCCTGCCACAAGCGCTACACGTATAGAGAACCGCGAGGCGCCACGGGAGTCTGTGGGCTACAGCTGTTACAACAGACAGAAAAACAAACGCTTGATTCAGAGAGGGCTTCGAGTGCCTCCAGTGTTGATTGTTAGTGGGGCCCCAGACTCCATGAATTGTTTTATTCTGAGGGAGGAATAGAAATCCTTGACAGTCTAAGTCAGATAATTGTATCTGTAAAAGCTTGTGACTTTCCACCCACTAAAACGTTGATGTTGTTTGTCGTTGTCTATTAAACCCACTCCAACGTTTTGTCAAAAGAGAGTAAAGAAGAACAGACCACCCAAACACAGGCAGAGCTCAGGAACCCGGTCGCCAAGGGAACACTAACTATATCATCAGACAGCTTAACGACAGCTGTTTGTTTTTAGGGATTGTTCACTTGACGCGTGGCGGCAGGAAGTTTGTGTGTGTGTGTGTGTGTGTGTGTGTGTGTGTGTGTGTGTGTGTGTGTGTGTGTGTGTGTGTGTGTGTGTGTGTGTGTGTGTGTGTGTGTGTGTGTGTGTGTGTGTGTGTGTGTGTGTGTGTGTGTGTGGGGAGTGGGGTCATAACAGCTGCGTCCTATGACCAATCCCTGATGGCTTACATCTCATCCTAGATTTCTCAGCAGGAAGTGATGTGTGTGTGTGTGTGTGTGTGTGTGTGTGTCTGTGTGTGCGTGTATGTGTGTGGTCGTACTGATGCTTTTGACTAATGCAGCGATAAGAGAAGTCCTTCTCAATACATCATTGACCAATCTCTGACCACGTCCGCTCTCGTGGAGGAAGGGGAGGGGGTCAGAGCACTGAGATCAGACCGGGGTCGGAACAACACACTAATTGCCTGGAAAATCCCAGTGAGAGGGGCTTAACCTTTTACTTTCTCTGCAAAAAAAAGTGGAGATAACATGTAGAGCAACACATAGAACATCTCACCATGTTTCCTTTAGGACCGGCATGACCGTCAAGTCCAGGCATACCCTGTTTTGGAGGAGGAGGCACAATTATTTCATTACATCAAACCTGTGAGTTGGTGTGGGCAACATGTTAGCTCCAAGAAGCGTTCAGGTGCACAGAGGTACACCGTGCGTATAGCTGACATGGTAGCGGTTAGCATCTCAGAGGTTCATTATCTGTTTTAACTACATAGTATTATTCAGATGAGCAGTGGCTCATAATACATTATTATTAGCGACATGTTAGCTGCTAGCATTGTATTGAATGTATATATTAGGGCCATGTTGACTGATGGCATCATTTAGATGGACAGAGATACGTACGCGCTGTCCGTTAGTTCCGACAGACCCTCTGGGACCCAGCAGACCCCGGGGTCCCTATTGGAAATGAACAACAGATATTATATCACATTAGTATGCATGAGAAATTGTACAATTGAACTTCTGATATTTTCGTTTCTTTTGATTGAATTTTGTTGTTTTGTTAAGAAGGAGATGGAAGATGAGGAAGGGTTTATATAATGATAGCATTATAGTTGTCCTGCGAAACCCACCTAGCTGTGAGGGGAAATTACACAATTAGTGTGTCAAACATTGACCCCATGTGGCCAAACACAGCAACTGCAATTGAGGCTGGACCCACAGTTGCGATCTTATCATGTGGAGTTAGTGTTTTATTTTCTGCTCTGCTCTTTCATTATTTTTTAACTTATTCACAGTATGTGAGTAAAGTGCATGCATTTACTGCTCCAGAGAGAAAACTGCATCCAATATGATTCATTTAACGTGAGAAAGTGGAAATATCTCAGACTCATCCCCCAGGTCTATATTTTACGCCTATTATCTTTCCTCAGTGAAACCTGGAAAAGGGTTAAGCTACAGACGCGAGGAAACCTCGCAGGCAGGAATGTTATTACGAGCAATGCTCAGCGTTGTTATCTGTTGGAGTAATTGTGGGATGGAGGGAAGCGTTTAAGTCTGTCTGAGTGAGTGTGCGCTCGACGTGTGAGCGTGTGTCTGATTCTCCATCACCCACAAACACTCACGCGAGCACACACACACACACACACACACACACACACACACACACACACACACACACACACACACACACACACACACACACACACACACACACACACACACACACACACACACACACAAATGTACATTTTGTTCATGGTTCTGAGAGATGTTTTAAGGTAAACACAAATTTGGGCAAGGGAGTATGCAAGAAAACGTTTTTTTTTTTAAAAACAAGGTCCACTTACGCTGTCTCCGGCCATGCCTCTCTGTCCGACCTG
Source organism: Gadus chalcogrammus (assembly GCF_026213295.1). Taxonomy (NCBI): domain Eukaryota; kingdom Metazoa; phylum Chordata; class Actinopteri; order Gadiformes; family Gadidae; genus Gadus; species Gadus chalcogrammus. The sequence goes on along the minus strand of NC_079419.1, from coordinate 9,049,293 downwards.
TCCGTCCTCTCCCTGAAGACACAGAGCAGAGAGGACACTGAGCAACACGCGGGTTGAATCAAACACTATAGTAGAGAAATAAGGGAGAGAGTAATAGTACGAGGGAGAGTGAGAGAGAGAGCGAGAGAGAGAGAGCGAGAGAGAGAGACACACACAAACATAGATAAAGAGAGAGAGAGAGAGAGAGAGAGAGAGAGAGAGAGAGAGAGAGAGAGAGAGAGAGAGAGAGAGAGAGAGAGAGGGAGAGAGAGAGAGAAAGAGAGAGAGAGAGGGAGACAGGAGAAAGAGAGAGAGAGAGAGAGAGAGAGAGAGAGAGAGAGAGAGAGAGAGAGAGAGAGAGAGAGAGAGAGAGAGAGAGAGAGAGAGAGAGAGACAGAGAGACAGACAGAAAGAGAGGTGCTGTACTTACTCTTGGACCATCGTCTCCTGGAGCTCCTGGAGATCCTGTGGGACCATGCTCCCCCTGTTAGAACAGAGAGGGAGATTGGGGGAGGGGGAGAGGGAGGTAGAGAGAGAGTCATTGCTAGAACTGAAGGAACGCTGAGTAGTGGGTGTTAGTGGGTGTCAGCGGGTGGCTTGGGGTTTGGATGGCAGCTTAACCTCGGAAGGACACAGTTAATGTCCGCAAAGACCGAGCAAAAGCTCATTTGTAATTATTCTGTCTGTCACAGGGCGATCGACTGCCCGAAGGCAACACGTAGTAACTATGAAAAACAAACAAAAGTGATAAAAACCCGGTAGGAAGTATACATATATATTATTTATATACATATATATAACTTAAATAGGAACCCTTTAATCTATGCGTTTGCCAGGGCCACCCTTCTGGCAGGGAGACTCCCCTCTTTCTGCGTTCCATTTATAGCGACTCAAGCTACCGGCCTCCCACTGAGTGCCCTGTCATTACTCAGCATGGGGTGCGGAACTAGAAATACTCTCTTGGTGATGCTTGTCCTCCTCACCACGCACTCCCTCAACTCTGACGCTCTCAGAAATTCCACAGACTTCCGACTCAGCACTGGCCTAGCCCGCGGTTTGAGGGGTGACCTGGTTGGTTCTGAACACGGCAGGTCTCCTAAGGCCCCGCTGTAGTAAGTGGGTCAAATGCAGCTCAAAAGTGCGTGCCTATACAATTACGTCTGTCTAGGCTATGGCGGTAAAGTATAGGTGGCAGCTTTAAGGCATCAGACATAGCTAAACCCGTGCTTTGTTTAAGGACAGGGTAGCAGAAAAGTCGGTTCGTCTTATCCGTCAGTGATCGTCTGAGGAAACCCAGCTTTAAAACTCAATGTATACGGGATCCCGACAGCAAAGATGTGGATCGTACGCAGGTACGTTTCTGAGAGTTAGGCTTTGCTAAGTCGTGGCGCCGGGGTGAAGCGACCCGTGATGGGATGGGGGTTTATGTGCTGGTCTCAGAGCAGATGCTGGAACGGTTACTCACCCTGTGTCCCTTCTCTCCAGGTAGACCCGGGAGACCGTCGAAACCACGGTCACCCTGCAGACACACACATGCACACACACGATGCACACACACGATGCACACACACACACACACACACACACACACACACACACACACACACACACACACACACACACACACACACACACACACACACACACACACACACACACACACACACACAGACACACACACACACACACACACACACACACACACACACACACACACACACACACAGAGTCAGTTCATATTTTTCCCAAACTTGATGAATGCTAGCTTATGTACAGTGCTGTTTCAAAGACTGAAGTTAACTTGTATCGCAATAAGTTAAATCACATTAAAGTTTTTACTGCATCTCAACCCAGATTGTCAGATGGAGAATGAGAATTAATTCTGCTCTTCTTCACTTCATTGTGTGAGAGTATGTGATTTTGCTATATGATGATGCCACATAATTATGTTAGAAAACATCTCATCTAGATCTAATCACAGCAAACGATGCAAAATGATAAGTCCTAAGCTCTTGGGGATAGTGAATATTTATGGTGAATATCTACAACCGTTGTACACGATATGTAGAATGTATCTAATATATACTGTACCTTTCCTCCACCCTCTCCAGGCATGCCTCGGGCTCCATCGGCTCCATTGCGACCCTGCAGGAAAGAGGAAGAGGGGGAGGGGAAGGAGGAGGAGAAGGAGGAGTAGCAGAAGGAGGAGGTGGAGGAGGAGAATGGGGGGGAAGAAGAAGGAGGAGGAGGTAGAGGAGCAGAAGGAGGAGGAGCAGGAGGAGGAGGTAGAGGAGGAGGAGGAGAAAGAGGAGTAGCAGAAGGAGGAGGAGGAGAAGAAGCAGGAGGAGAAGAAGAAGGAGGAGGAGGTAGAGGAGCAGAAGGAGGAGGAGGAGGAGCAGGAGGAGGAGGTAGAGGAGGAGGAGGAGGAGGAGGAGCAGTAGCAGAAGGAGGAGGAGGTAGAGGAGAAGAAGCAAGAGGTAGAGGAGAAAGAGGAGGATGAAAAGGAGGAGGAGGAAGAGGAGGA
>NC_079419.1:9039290-9044290 GCF_026213295.1 Gadus chalcogrammus | reverse complement strand
TGTGTTTATATGAATAAGCGGGTGCATTCGTGCGGGCGTGCACTCAGGGTCACTCACCACAGGTCCAGATCTGCCAGACATTCCCATTGGCCCCGGAGAACCCCTCATAGTCAGCTGTGGATTGGAGGATGACAGCTCATAAACAAACCATTCAAAGCAAAGTGCTGACACTACACAAGTAAACTCGTCCAACCTTATTAAAACTCATACCCTAATTTTGACGTACAGGGAATAGTGGAATTGAACCCTATCGCTTGGCGCGGTTGATGCAGTAGACTGCAGTGGTCTATTGTTGTAGCCTGTTTATTGGCGTCTTGTGAAACACAATTGTACAACTGTCCTTGATGTAATGAAGTGTGAGGAACAAGAGCCAGGAAAATTCCAGCTGCGGGGCTAACAAGGTGCATTGGCTTCCCTTAATAAGCTCAGCGCTTTACCCTTCTGTATAGCCAGAGGGCTGATGCCATGCAAACCGATGTGGCTACTTAGAAGCTACATGTTCATTGATACACTAGTCCGGATTTATTAAAGTAAAGGGCAAGTTTTTAATATTACTCATTACGTAAGTCACCTCTGGAAATATAGATTTTGAAATGTGGTTTGAACTACGGTACACTCTGAATTAACTTTTTACTCTCTCCAATCATGTTAAAGTTATTAGCATAGTTTGTTCGCACATAAATCTGTGTGTACGTTTTTATTGAAGTTCCATTGTTTCCCTGACGTGCTCACCGCCTCATTATACTATTCATAAAATTGCTGGACCAAAACGCACAACATACTCATATAATACAAAAACCGGCAGCCACATTTATCGACATATGGTTGCTTTAGCATAGCACACGGCTAGCCACGGCTGAACTCTCTGTGATACAGCAGAGAACCTTCCAGTGCGCCCATAAATACTATTTTCACCCGCAGTCGTTACCACTCGGTGGGGAATCTCGCTATAAGGTTGATGGAGACTTGCTGGGCTCTCTTTTGGCCCCCCTGCATACTTCCCTCTAGACCGAGAGCCAGGAAAGAGTGCGGAGGTGACAAGTGCTCTCTGGAAACCATAGCAGCCACCTGCTGTTTGCTCAAGGGACCACTCTACACAAACATAATGCTGTGAAATGTTCCCAGTGTGTTCAATATAACACTTTGATTACAGCAATATAGAGTGTCTGGAATCTTGTCCTCTTTTTATTTAATCGGTCGAGCAAATTGTCTCGGAGCCGATATATACAATGGAATGCCCAAAAGCAACAATCAGAGAGTGAAAAAGAAATACATTTTTCGGCTTTGTCGTTTCCTTGGGAGTCGTTGAGGAGCTATATAATCATAAAGGATAGTCAGATTTACTACACTTAAGTCTGCTTACTTAACAGTAAGCAGACTTTATTTTGATGCATGGCTTTCTGCTTTTGTTTGGAGTGGACTGATATAGAGCTTTGTGTTATGATGCCACGAACATCTCGCTGATTTTGCCCAAAACAATGTTTCTATTTGACGCATCACCGATTCTATCTCCTTATCTATCTTCTCAAATCACTCATTATTAACACTAACTCTCAAAATATGTAATCCCTACTAGAATGTGCTGACATAGATCATGTCGTCCGACGGCTGAAGGGGTGCACTCAATACAAAGGGTCAACCTTGTGTAGGTCACTTCGAGCAGGGTCCTCAGCATCAATACTCACCCTAGCCTGGGCCAGGATCGCCTGTGCCTGGGCTTCCTGCGCGGAGACCACTGGCCCCTTGTGGGACTCTCCTCCGGCGCGGAACTGTGGGCCGCAACAGAGAGAACAGAGTCACCGGGATGAATGAAAGCCCCGTCCAGTCGTATCCACGGCCTATTGAGCAACCCAATGCAACAGCGCTTCCTACTACCCTGTCCCGTTTTCTCCCAGGGACACCTGTAAAGCTGTCAGTGCTGCTGCCATACTCACACAAAAAACACACCCGTGTCCTCATAACATATATATATGAAAGGGTTATAGAGTCGACTCACACACGCACACACACACACACACACACACACACACACACACACACACACACACACACACACACACACACACACACACACACACACCAAAGTCTACGTGCGCAAGGAGACAGCCACTGCTGCTCATTACACACGCTGACAGGCACCATTAGAGACACACACACAAACTTGAATGGATATGCACATACACACAACCACACACATACGCACACAGACAGACACACAGGACAAAAAGCAGGCCCGAGGAGAGAACGGGCGGTCGCCAAGGCTTTTCAAAGTCACTGGTTCCAGTCCATTGGGCTGGCTGACATTTACAACCCCACTGATTTGTGACTCAAAGCAAATAAGGGTGAGATTCCTTGGCTGGCTGACGATGCTATGAGCTGAAGAACGGGCTAACTGGAGGGAGCTGGGACTGCAGGGCTAGGGCCAGGTGAGGGAGACCGAGGTGTCTGAAGCGGCTGGTTCAGGGAGGACAGAACGGGAGCTCACCGGCAGCATCAGGATGGTACCAGCAGGACCCGGAACACCGTCCGAACCGGGAATACCGGGACGCCCTGGAGGACCCTGGGAAGAGAGAGAGGAACGTTTTTGTTTTATGCGAATCCATTTCCTGTAATACTATATCTATTTTTTCAAACGAGTACATTTTGAATTGTAAATCAAATCATATGGACAATCATGGTTCTCAGAGCGAGCGAAATTGGATGAGCACAGAGAAGTTTTCCATTCAACTATTATCTTTTTTTTTTTTTCTTAAACTGCACGAGTGAGGACCTTAGTGTTTATCTATGACAACCATGTCCCTGCAGGGAGAGCCCTGAAGCGCTTGAGTGCGCATTGTTTGGGCTTATCCTAAATTAAATATGTTCGATCGATGGGCCTTTTCAGACAAGCATATGGAGACAATGAGATCCTGCTAGAGAGTTACTCCATGAAGAAATTAAAATCGTTTTTCTTTCCATGGTGGCCTTTATCCTAGAAGTAGGCAGAGTACATAGCTGCTCTGCCTGAGAGAAGGAACAGAGACTACCAGTGTAGTATCCAGTAGTTTGACACAATGCCCATCAAAGCAATCACTGCCCTTAGCCAAAAAAGCAATTAAACTCTCATCCAGGAAACCCCAAGTCATTACAAAAATAAAGCATGCGTTAATCTGCTCTCCGACAATATTGCGCCTGTTAATTGCAGGAGAACACTGAATGGACTTGAATTCCTAAAGAGCATCATGCTAATAGGAAACATGCTCTGTAATCAACCGTTGGGTTGTAAAAACCCTGTATGGCTGTATACTGACAATGGTGATTAGGCAGGAACACAGTCTGGCCCGTAAACAAATGAATAAAGACAGCAGGTTATCCTAAAGAGCCATCCTAAATAACACGTAGCCATTCCCCCCCCCCCCCCCCCCCCCCCTGTTCTTTTCAGCAGGCCTGTCACGCACCAAGGTCTCTCGGGCAGAAGAACTCAAATCGTTCCCATGTGTGTTAACAAAACAAGCCCCCACCAGCGCCTCTGCTCCGGCCCGGTCGCTACAGCGCCACCAAGTGGCCACGGAGGCCCCCCCGATCCGTCACAGCACCGGTTACGTGTGAGTGATGGGGTGGAATTTGCTCCGTGTTTGTATGTGTTTCCCTTTTCCCCCCCCCCGTTTCTCTCCTGGGAGAGCTGCCGGCTGATCAAACAGTCCCCGCCGTCACAGCGGGAGAAGAAAATCCGAAAAGGCTGCCGAGAGTCACGGAAACGCACGCTGGCACCTTCTCTCCGTCCCACGCGTTCTCAGCGGTGGGAAGCGGTCGACGCTACGCAGCCCCTGCGTGGCCATACATCACATGAAGTATTTTTTTTTCCTCATCTCTTTTAGCCCCCGAGAACAATAAGACTGTTGTGTGTGTGGAGGAGACTGAGGAGGAGGTGGAGGAAGAGGAGGAGGAGGACGATGGGGGAATGCAGTGCATTTTGTTTTTTTCCTTTGCTCGCCCACAAACCCCCCAAAAAAAACGGGTTTAACCGAATTCCACGGGCTTGCACGGATTCCTCCATCCAACAGGCTGGTATAGCCGTAGGCAGCGATGAATACAGAGGTGGAGGTGGCTGGGTGGAGAAGGAGGAGGAGGAGGAGGAGGCGGAGGGGGGGTGGAGATGGGATCACCGAATCGGGTGAAAAACCAGCCAGTATGGGGCCTGGCTTCCCACTGCGGCGGTGGCGGTGGCGGTGGAGGTGGAGGTGGTGGAAGGTGGTGGTGGGGCTGTTGACGGCAGCCAGGGCTTATTACGCATCATCCCCATCCGTCAAGCTAATGAGAGGAACCCCACAGCGCTCTGGGAGGGAGGGAGGGAGGGAGGGAGGGAGGGAGGGAGGGAGGGAGGGAGGAGGCAGGCCTGAGAGAGCTCAGGCGCTGTCGTCATTATAAGAGGTGGAATGGCAGACCCTGCGGGAGTACACGTCGCCAGCAGACCTGTCCCAGGCTTTTTTTGCTTGGGCTTTGTTTTTTTTGAGAGAGTTTGGGCGGGTACACGCTGGAAATGTAAAGGGAATTTGTCGTTCTGACTGCCAATCCATCCCTGGCTAATTCCCCTTGCAACTGCAGTAGCAGGGCACTGTCCAAACGTTTAACTGAATCTGCGGTTTAAGGGCTGTGTTATTTTGTTCTGGGATTGTGTGGCCTTCCACAGACAGAACAACAGAAGCCCTGTCTTCCGCTACGATCCGCTGACTCGTCTCATTTCTGCAGCAAGATGTGTAGGCATGAGCCCTGGTAATCCAGTTCATTTTGTACACATCAGGGGCCCTCTTCAAATCTGAAAACACTTACCCTGCAATGCAATCAATATAGCCAATGAACCAAGCTAAGTACCACTTCATAATTCTCCCCCCCCCCCTTACATGCCGATGCTTAGAGTATCAACAGGGCTGGAGGTCTCCCATTGCGGAGGTCCCGCGATGGGCACAGAGTGAGCGACGGAGCTGTTCAGAAACATCTGGAACCTGAGCTTACCTTCTCTC
>NC_079419.1:9029290-9034290 GCF_026213295.1 Gadus chalcogrammus | reverse complement strand
ATTAAAACAATAAAACTATATAATAAAAGTATTGTCAATTGACCCCCCAAAAAGTGATCCATGTACCTATTTCCCCCAAGGTTTGGACACATTTCTCAACAACCCACAGAAGTAAATTTCCTTCATTGCGTAAAGCCCCAGTCTGATCCCAGACCTCAGGTAAACAATGTGTCGTTCCAGAAGCAGTGAGTAAAACACTGAACACCATGAGCGACTTTCCATGTTCTTAACCGCTCATGAATCACACTGCATTTTTTTTATTGTAAGAACCATCAATTATGCAAAGGCTTAAACTGTCTCGCCTGAATGCCATGAGGCCCATCCAGCCTCTTCTCCTGCCAGTAGTCAGTAGTTAGTGGGGTTGCGGGTGAAACGTGTTGAAGTGGAATCGTCTCCACTACCAACACGCAACATCGTAAGAATGAACCGCCACGCATTCTACGAAAAAACGACGCAGATCCTGTGTGATCTTCGCGTCTCGTCGTAAAACAAAAACACCCCCTTAGCGACATGGCAGCGGCGGCGCACACAAAAACACCACCTTCCCAACATCACTCAACGCAGTAAATGTGGAACGACGGGACTTGACTCGACTCTAATCGACCTACAAAGCGTCCAAACCCTTACCATGTGGCACTGATCAGCCCCGCTCAGGTTTAAGGGGAGTAGTTCTACGTTCTGAGGAACGAGCCCACCCACCCAGATTGGTTTCCTTACTACAGGCTCTAGCGTTCGCCCGGACGGAGAGACAATGGATCAATGATGTGGAGCGATGGCTCTGGTTCATGTCATATCCAGGGGCTATGTTCCCATCGTGAAGGCTGTCCAGAGTGCTCCATCACAGAGCCCTTCGCGGGCTGATCAAGAGAGCGCTCCACAATCACCGGGGCAGATGTTTTGTCGTTTCCCCGGTAAGCTCTCTCTCTCTCTCTCTCTCTCTCTCTCTCTCTCTCTCTCTCTCTCTCTCTCTCTCCCATCTAACCTCAAGGTACATCCAGCCGGGCCATGATGTTTTAGTTTGATCCTCTAGATGTTCCCGATTATGTTACCGTATTATGTGATGGTTTACCACAAATATAAGACAGGATCTGCCAAATTTCAGGATATGAATTAGGGAATGGCTAGGGGGCCTTAAGATTTTTTTCCATTAGTTAGGGTTCATTAGATGACAACGTTTCCCCTCTTAGCCCTCCGCCAGATGCTGCGTTGTTGTCATGTTGCGGGCCTTCTGCTCAAGTATCGCACCAAGGAGATGGGAGGAGAGGTGGAAATTGATATTGTTGATTAGGTTTATAAGGTTGTTCTTTATAGTAATTAATTTCGTATTGTTTACATTGTTGTTTCTGGTTTTCTTCCTTTAGGAACATTTTAGATCCAATGTGTTTGTGTGGAGGGATGGGATGACAGTATCTTGGAAATGGAAAGTTTTCCACCGAAAGGAAAATGATGGGCTCCCAACAACAATATCTGCATATGCTTGCAGAACTCTGGGTTCAATCAAAATCACTGGGTTCAGAGTGACTTATTTGTAACAAGTCATCAAATGAAAAGAAATCCATATGCTGTTCTTTGTTGTTAATCCTGCTGTCAATGGTTGACGAGCCATGGGATTACCATGCAATAATGTATATATATATATATATATATATATATATATATATCTGAGGAACATTTCTGGCATATTCCACCTTCTGATAGGAGCTATTTAGAGGTTGGGCCATGCACACACAGAGATCATCCTCAATGTCTCCCCATGCCCGCCATAGTATTTGATGGCACCGTCAGGGTTTTTACGACTCTACGCTGGACCTATAAAGGTCGGCTCTCCTTTCAGAGCAGGGAGATGATTTCAACCAGCTGTGGGCACCTTCACGTGCAGACACTCTATGGGTGATTAAACCGCGACTCATATATTCTGCATATTTTAGAATAAACAGTTATGGATCAGCGGGAGGTTCGTACCTGGTCAGGTGTGGTGCTGTCGGGTTGCGGGTCCGTCTGGCTGCCGTCCACGGTGCCGTAGTCGTACTCCCCTGTGTAGTACTCCTCCGCTTTGGTCTGGACGACGAGGGGGGAAAGAATGTGGATTTTTGTTTGATTTTGATGACTGTTATTAATGTTTAATGCTTTGTTTTTAGCACGGCTCATGCAATTTTATAGGCTCTTAAGCTTTTCCACGTGGGTACCTCAAACATAGACGAAGTGAGCGTCATTGAGCCCCAGAAATAATGACTTTTATTGTACAATAAAAAAAAACAATGGCGAAATAGCGACAGCGAGAGGCATGAAAAACCTAATTGGGACCAGAAATCAATTAAAATTAAAGAGATAATGGTTGTTTATGATTTTGTGTAAAATGTGTGCATGTCCACCTGCTTGTAAGCAAATGTTTGTGTGTGTGTCTCTATCCGAGTCTGCCTCTATGTCTGTTGTGTGTGCAGCCCTGCCTTCATACGATTGTATCCCATCCCCGTCGGCCATCTTTGTTTGAGCGCTAAGCCCCTTACCTCGGTCCGGGATGGTTCTGTGGGCGGGGCCTGGCTGGCCGCCTCCCCTTCCCCGTACTCGTAGAACTCTCCATAGTCGTAGTTGGTGTACTGTACAGCCAGAGGAAACCATGGGTCAGGTTCTGCTCATTGTGTGGGTAAAGGCAGTGGCAGGACATCCCAAGATGCACAGCGAGACATGAAACTGACTTAACTTAACCTAACTTAACCACCTTAAACCTTATATCTAAATGTGCACAGTCTCTAGCCCAATAGCTAAACACATCCCTCTCTTTCCTAACACCTAACCTTAACCATAGCTCAACTTAACCATCTCTGTCCCAAAATATATAAACTTAACCGTCTCAGCTGTGTCTGTTTTAGCCCATCCCAAAATTTCTAAAAATTAGTTTAAAATATGTCTTTGTTTAATTCTCATGATGCAACCCCGTTAGAGTGCATGATGCCCATTACAGCATGATGATGCATCAAATAATAAAATAATGATCTTATTACGTAATTCAGCATCACCCCTATCAAGAACCCCCCACTCTGCATGTGCCCCCCCCGCCCCCCCTTGTTAAATAACTGCTCCACTTGGTTGCAGGTGGCAGCCAACTTCCAACCCGCAAACTTTTATTTGCATTCAACAGGATGTGGGAACAGGATTCATGTGAAATGGAAGGAAGCTCATCTGCCTCTTGAGCACACCAGCTCACCCCAGGCCGGGTCGGTAATAGGCGCTTGTTTTTGTTAATGACTGCCTGCATGCTGCAATAAATGTAAATATTTCCGATTGAGGTATCGTCATCATTAAAAAACGGAAAAGGCTATGGGGCCCACAACCTCTACCCCAGACCCGCTCCTCTCTGTAATGAACGCTGGGTGAAATGTCTGACGCCAGCCAGAGAAAGAGAGGCTGGGAATTAGAGGGTTATTACGGTGTTAAAGTTTTCTTTGAGAACAAATAACACTTGGACCATATGGCCCCCTTTAAATTGCCTTTGCTTGAAACTAATTGTCTGACATGACATGAGTCAAATGTTAAAAAACGGTGTGAGTCCTATGTGATGTTTCCGTCTGTTCCTTCCAAGGACTGTATTAACAAGTAGCTAAATAAGTATTTTCTCTTTTTCCAACTCCCAATCTTTGTTATTTTCAATGACCCTCCTTGACATCATTCTTCAACCGAAATCTGGACAAGCCAACAAAAAGATGAGGCAGATTAGATTCACAGAAATGTCCTCTCTTCGCTCCTGGGAGGAATATTAGCCCCAAATGGCAGCTTAACTCATAACATAAAATATAAGAGCAATGGTCTGGCTGGCCTGCCTGGCTTCTGGTCCACTGGGCCAGAGGGACAGGTAATAAGAGAGACAGAGAGAGAGAGAGAGAGAGAGAGAGAGAGAGAGAGAGAGAGAGAGAGAGAGAGAGAGAGAGAGAGAGAGAGAGAGAGAGAAAAAAAGCTCAGAAAGAATGAAAGAAAAAAGAGGAACTAAGAGAGTAACGCAGAGCATGAGGGAGATTTATTGGTCTGAGTTGCATGTCCACTGGCTGGAGGCCTTCACCGCAGGCCTGGATCGAAGACAAAAATACTGAAATTCACTCATGGTGACGAACCCCCCCCCCCCCCCCGCCCCTCCCCTAACCTCAACCCTGACCCTCATCCCTCTGCCCCCCACCCCCAGCCCCCCCTCCCTTTCTCCTTCCATTCTCCCCAGATAAAGTGCCTCTCAACCAACAAGGGGTATCTCCGGGTATCCCTGTCAATAGGGTCAAAGTCAGGAGCTCTTTGGTTTGAATCCCCCCCCCCCCCCCCCCCCCCCACCCCCCCCCGCCACCACCTGCTGTGAAGAACTCTTCACCCCATTGTACATCACTCCCGTCAACAGCTCTACTGGTGCGACGGCTTCTGGAAGGGATGTGCTCTACACTTGTCAAGGCGACACGGACGGACGTCAGATACTCAGATGCTAATAGACTTGGGAGGGATCACCTGGATTTACAGGCTTCCTCTGGAGAAGAATTCCAACAGCTCCCCATTGTACCGTTTGCGGACGTTCGTCCAGCTCCTCGTCTTGGCGCTGGAGAGGAGCAACTGGCTGACTGGATGAGGCAAGATTTTCCAGTACCCGCATCGACAAAACCGCTTCCACAGCCAACATTCCCCTCAGACTGGGGACGAGAACCGACTATCTTTTTTTCTTTCTCCCCAACGCGAGGATCTAGAGGTCTGTTTTTCCAGGTACGAGGGGAGGGCTAGCTACAGCCGGGGAGAGAAGGGAAAAGCTTCAATTTCGCCTGGAGAGTCTGGAGAGCGCCTGCCGAAGTCGTTAGCGATATAAATCACGGGGCCACTCCGGCGGAGCCCCAGCTCAGACCTTCAGGCCGGTGAGAAAAAGGAAGAAAGAGGGGGGGGGGGGGGGAAGAAAAAGAAAATGGAGTTTCCACTGCTGTGAGCTCATCCGTTATAGAGTGGAATTCTGTAGGAAAAAGCGTTTGTCGGCCAGGGAG
>NC_079419.1:9011790-9024290 GCF_026213295.1 Gadus chalcogrammus | reverse complement strand
ATGTTGATCCTCTTAACACCTAGATGAATAACGGAGATAAAGAAAAGTCACTTGCAGATGACAGCATCTGATTATCATCCCGCCAAGGGAACCCTCATTCCTTTGTGCTTTTTGACGGGGGAAATTCAAATTAGACTTTAATCTTATCAAGGCCCGTTCTGAGAAACACTGCAGCTGCAAAGATGATTTGGACCGTTTGAATATACAGCTGGCTGTCATCATCATAGCAGCACAATTGCATTGGACATGCAATTTATGATCTCATGAAGGGGAGGTGTGTAGAGTAAACAAAAGGGTGTCAAAGACGGAACTCTGCTTGATACCACAGGTGACCAGAAGTACCAGGGGGGTTTAGTTATCCCCGGACTGAAGAAGTCCATGACAAAGTTTGATGTGCCAATTGTGATCCAGAGCTGTTCCAAGAGGAAACTATGTTAAGAAGCGCATTTTCAGAAGCTCCAAGTGTAAAAAGCAGTCAAAATCGCTGCCAATGGCATCCAAAGTTTGCCTGTTTTAGTGCAATGAACCGAAGGAAGAAATAGGAAAAACTAATATTCTTTTCATAACTCAGACCTGACACTACATTTTTTCCATGTTAAAAAGAGGCAGAGGGAGGGAAAACTGCATTGAAGATATCTCACGTTGGATGAGCCATGGGTACAGACTGAGACTTGCTTGCAAACTAAAGGAAAATATACAAGCAAGAAACAACACCCACAAGAAGTAAACACTGTCAGAAATGCATTAAGGGAAGAGATGAGGCAGCAAATGAACACGGTTCTTTTCTTATTGTATCAGTTTCAAACACTTTCTAACTGCCAGGATGATTCGTCCAAATCCTGATTACCAAGGCAGAAACGTGAAATTCTACAATTTGTTCTACATTTTTTCAAATTAAATCTGATCCAATTCCTTTGGATATATATATTATTTTAATGTTCAATGATAATATTTATTTTTACTTTAAAAAATGATGTACAAATATTATATTAAATGACCAACATACCAAAATGATAATGGCATTTTTATTTGCCTCTCGTCCATCATATTCATATCAATTATGTGTTCACTTTAGTCTACAAAAGATCTGCGCCAAAAACGACTACACATATCAACACCCCCATGAAGCCATTTCTCAGGCCAGCAGATGGTTCTCACTTCAGTTTGCATTTTGTGGAGTTTGTTTTTTAGCTGTCTGGCACCTTAGACATTTGGTACTTTCCTAAATTGGTCCCCTTTCTTCGTTTAGTGCATTTCTTATGTATACACAAATGTGACATGCCTGTAAGCAGCACATCCTTCCTCCACCTCTTTCTAACTGTTGTGAATGTGTCATAGAAGGAAGAACCAGCTAGTCTAACGAAATAACCATGCCAGCAGACGACAAAAGCAGTAGAAATAAGAAGAGACAAAGAATAACAAGCTCCAGATTTCTTCCTGACAGACTTTGCGGTGAGGTTTGACATTCAAGTTTTGAAATCCACACCCATTGAATATTAATGCTTTTCTTCTCACAGTAGCTCCAAAAATGGTGCAAACTCATACATTATAAACCCCTCATCTGCCTATTCTCTGTCTGTCCACAGCTCTGCAAACCTACCTTCCACTCTATGCCTGGGAAGAGGCCTCCGTTCGGCCCCTGCGATTTATCTGCAGCGATTGCTCTTTGCAGTGTTCAGTGTATGGGTTCTGTGGGGTTGTCATGGCTTTCTGGTGGTATTTAAGGGGGCGGTATGTGACTATAATTGAGTTTAGTAAGGGAAGTAATAGTGAGGGTCAAATTAACCTGATATCGGGGATGCAAGAACCTGCAGAGGCGCTGTCGGACAGTACGAAGGGTCTGCACCTCTTCTCAGTGTTGTTTGGAAAGGGGCCATGGTCACAGTAACACAATGTTTTACAAGAGCCTCCATTAAGTGTGCCTATAGTGCCCCCCCCCTGCCCAAGATTTTAAGTGAGAGAAAGAGGTGGCAGAACGCATTTGGCACTTTAATGTCTGGTAAAGTCAACATAGATTAGAGCTATCGGGAAATCATGGGAATGTGGCAAAGGAGTTGTAATTTTATACTTGAAATGCCTCATGGTACTATAACTGATTACAATTACAATGTGTTGATTGTGAAAGACACATTTAAATTTCCCAGGATGCATCAAAAATAGAACAATTATGAAAGTCGACAACTTCACTCTCTCCCTCTCCCTCTCCCTCTCCCTCTCCCTCTCCCTCTCCCCCTCCCTCTCCCTCTCCCTCTCCCTCTCCCTCTCTCTCTCTCTCTCTCTCTCTCTCTCTCTCTCTCTCTCTCTCTCTCTCTCTCTCTCCCTCTCTCTCTCTCTCTCTCTCACTAAACCCTGACCTGATTTGATCGCCCCCTAACTGAAGCAGCATGTGTGTAGGGCTGCCTTGCAGGCCAGAGAGGAAGTTAGTGAAACTGATGAAGCACAGTCCACTATAAACTAAGATTCACAGCAGGACTCTGGGTACACCAGGGCCTGACCAGGGTCCGCCCCGTCCCCACCCGCAAAACATGGTCCCTCTTGAGGGACACGTTTGGAGCACCCTGAGTCACCACTGAGTCACCACAGATTAAAAAAATAAAATAAAATAAATAAAAACGTATAAAAGTATTTTAACTTTGTTCTCCATCTCCGTGTTTCTGTTACACTCTTCTCTAATTCACTGTATTTTCCTATCCACACAACACGTACACACAAATATGACGCTCACACAATTCATTCACTAGTGTGTTTTCCACACTCGCCTAGGGTGTCACAATTATTATTATTTTTAAAACATTATTTATTCACGACAAGGGAAGAGCTAGGGGCAGTCGGGGACTGGAAGGCTGGGCCATTAACATATCTTTTAAACAGCTGTGCTGCTTGATCTAGAATTGCATACACATGCGTGCACCTCCACACACACACACACACACACGCACGCACGCACGCACGCACGCACGCACGCACGCACGCACGCACGCACGCACGCACGCACGCACGCACACACACACACACACACACACACACACACACACACACACACACACACACACACACACACACACACACACACACACACACACACACACACACACACACAGATTTTATTTTTCCTCTCACAGCCCCTTACTCCCATTTGCGTTCAGCTCCAACACCTGCTTGCGCGCGCGACGGCAGTAAAGGTAACCCTATGTTGACAGCTGGTGGTGGTCGGTGGTGACGGGGCTCCCAGCCGGCCTCGGTCTCACTGAGTCCCGGGATTAGGACTCGCCACAGGACCAAAAGGCTCTGGCTTTACTTCTGAAGAGACTCGTGGTCAACAGCCCAACAACAAACACATGGTGCGCTTAACTTTGCTTCAGCGTTGTTTTAATGCAGTGGAACAGATGTGCCAAACCACATTTTCCTACAATCTATTTGAGATAGGGCAGAGTTTGATTAATTGTTCGAACAATTGGCCCTGGAGGTTTCTCTGCAGTTATAATAGAGGATCGGATTAAATCCTTAAGGGTTGTTTTTGTTAGACTCGTGGTTTGACCACATCTGATGTGAATATCCTTGTATATACGAGACAAGGATAATTAACCCTGATTAATGATTAGCAGGAACATAAAAGGCCCCTGTTCATCCGAATGAGCAACCTGAGAGCTCAAACCCTAATGATTGACTTGTTTGAAATGCATTCCCTCTCCTAATGTCTGGCTAATATTTCTCCTCATATACACTTCCAGGGCGAGCTGTTCAGCAGTGTCATAAATGAAAACAAAGGATGGCACGCTTTCTAACTTTTGCCTGAGCATCTGTCCCCTGTTGATCACAAAAACCCATCAGCGGATCTGCCGAGCACATGTTGTGTTTGCTCTGCGTGTGGTTATTGACATGTGCAAGGGCTGGTAGTCGACAGTGACTATACACAGTACGCCTCTGCAGCCAGCAGCAGCACCTCCAAAGATGATGGAAAGGGGAGAGGCGGCCATGCCTCGTTCCACATTGTTTGCTGCCTATTCGATGCAATAAAACCACAAGAATAAATGGATTGTATAATGGGACTAAGCCTAGCTCCTGCACACTCATAACAGTAATAATACTACAAAGAATTAAAGGAAATGCAGAAAATCCCTTTATTCCGCCCCCTGCTCCAACGGTAGGTAGGGTACGGTAAATGGGCCAAAGCACCAGACTAATAGCTTCAAATGTGTTCTTGATTATTATATGCTGAGGATTTATTTTGGATAAATACAGGCCTATTCAGACCTGTTATTTGGGAAGCTCTCTTATAATCATCCCGATTGTTCTTTCCACTCGGAAACGTGTACAGCCGTCTCACTATCACGAATAGCCATTTGCCAAAACGCTGCAAAGCCTCTAAGGTATACTGATTGTTTGCAAATGCAGATGTTGAATAAATGCCAAGGTATAATGCTAATCCCTTAAACATGACCTGCATAGAGAAAAAAAGAAAAAATACTGGATTCTCTCCCCACCCCCTCCCAACAATTCCATTCATCTTTTCACAAGTGAAGTAACAAAGACGGCTTTTGGCTTTTGGAGTCTGTGGGCTTTTTGGACAAAGCCATTAGTGTGCAGTTTGCTAGCAAATAGTCAGTGCGTAGTCAACAAACCCAAGGCAATTAAGCTCAAAGTGGGAATAATTACAGCTTAAGAAAAGGCTCCATAGTTTTACACATGGGCCACAACCACGGCACCTCTGCCATTGGCTATTACGCTGATTAGAGGAACCAATGCTATAATAAACTATACAGATGAGGTATGTGTTTGTAGTAGAGAATAGTGCAGAAGTGGTTCGTTTCTTTTGGTTTGCGTGAAAAATGTGCCATCCTCGAGATAAACAAATAAAAGTAAAAGAAATTATATTCCTCCCAACATAGAAAAAACAATATGTTGAGCTGTAATTTCAGTTGAATATGCTTAGATATAAAGCAAATGGGCTTTTCCCTTATTCTATTATCTTCTTTTAGTGTGTGGTACGCATCTAAAAAAATGAATAAAGTCCATAGCTTCATCTTGTAGCAAAGCCAAGAGCTGCTTCTCCTTAAAACCTTCCCTCATTAACCACCATTAGATTAACCGTAACATTAGTCGTTGTGGAGTGACTCTTATTTATAACATAATGGTTGACCCACATGGTTCAGATTGGGCAGAATTTAGCAACCGCTTAGTGACGCAGCTCGCAAACTGGTCTACTGTCTTCATATTCAGATAGTTAAAAAGGTCAACACTCCCTCAGAGTAACAGGAAACCCCAAATATCCATGTCAAAATATCACTCTATATCCTGGGTTAAAATCTGATGAAATGCTTCTAAAATAACATAAAAGTACATTTGCTGATCCAATATGCTGTGTAAGGGTCGTAGTAATTTCTTCCTTTCTTATACAAACATAAGGATCTGTTAATAAATTCCATTAGAATTGTCCCTATGTCAAGTCAACGTTTTCCGCTGTTGTTGAATTTGAGCAATTTGCCACGGAACATTGCCACATACTTCGGAGCTCACTGTGAAAACAAAGCTAACGTTGTAATTGTACTCCGTCGAAAAGCATTCATTAACAAATTAAATAAATTAAAACTAAACGCAAGGACTCTGAGAATGAGGGGACTCTTTAAATGCTGAGGGCATTCCGACGTTCAATGTCAACGGTTGCTTTTTCTGATGGCCTACTCTTGGGAGGATCTGCAATATGCTTCCAATCTCATCCACATGAAAACAAGCAAAACAATCAGCTGAAACACTTTCAGCTCAGAACCGTCTCATCAGTTCTTGTATTACACACACTTGTGCAAACAATGGAAAACAGCCATTAAGAGCCTTTATGTGGGTCAGGCGTGCATTGGAATAAAAAGCCTTGTTGAGAACTCCATACACATTAGTACAGAGATACAGCACGTATACATAACCGGCTTTCATTTCTGAGCCAATCCGAAACACACATGTGTTTCATCATAAATCTGTCGTTTGTGAGAAGCTTAGTTTAAAGACACCTCCCTTCCCAACGTCGTAGGAGAGGCTCCGGGGGGCTTGTTCTGGCCTGAAGCTGCCAGAAGGTTCTTCCAAATCCGTACAACAGAATCGTTAAGCATAGTGTGTCAAGTGATGAGGCTCCTAGATAGTATCATCAATTGTGTTCAGGTAATTAGTCTGGAAAACTAAACCTCTCAAGAGGCCAACTGTCAAAACATGGCGATGCATCATATCGGGCTCTGCAGTAGTGGACTCAATCCCTATGTAGCTATAAAGGGATTGTTCTAAGGTGCGATAACACAATGAATCTTATTTTTTTGGGGGATTATACACAAAAAAAAATCTAGCTATGATACTGAATTCCATTTCAGCCAAGTCCGTTCCGCCAGATTCAACTAAAATATTTTGTAAGGCTCTTCAGGGGAAAAAACGTTGCTCTGACACATGGGCGGATCAAAATAAAGAAGTCTTGGAAACAAATAATTCAACAAAAAATACAATATGGCCGCCTTACCTCAAAGACCTCCTCGTCCAGAATCCTGGTGCCGAACACAGTGATGCCCTCTGTGTTGATGACAGCCCGGTCGCCTCTGGCCAGCGGCCTGGTCACCTTCTTCTTACAGTCCACAAAGATGGTGACAGTCTTCTTCTCAACACTGATGGCCACGCGGTGCCATCTGGACAAGGAGGGAGGACGTCAGTCCATCAGTAAGTATGTTTGTTGAAAGTCCATGCTTTTGTTTTATGTTTTTCATTTCGGAATCCTTACGGTATTTTTTATAATTTTTTCTGGTTGTTATCAACATAAAATAACAATCTTTTCAAAACGAGTCTGCTTTGCATTTCTTCAAGGCGGACCAGATTGCCTCACAAAGAGTTTTGTATTCCCTGTATAAGCAGTCTCAGGGATTTATGAATATTCAGCCAATTGTCTAATCCTTGTTATTGTCAACAATGTACTTCAATAAATAAAGAAATAGGGGGATGGAGAGGGAGTGAAATCAAGTTTTACTCATTTATTGATTTGACATTCCTGTCCAATTTGCTCCATGCGCCTTTTGTTTGCCTGAACATATGACAATAATAATAATAGTAATAAGTCATCAGTGGCTTGTGTCAATGCAATAATAAACTATACAGATGAGGTATGTGTTTGTAGTAGAGAATAGTGCAGAAGTGGTTCGTTTCTTTTGGCTTGTAGTGCTCGTAAATGATAAATGGGAAAAGCAGGTTGCGCAAGAAAAAGCGGCCGTAAAAATACCATACATTGTTTCATATAAACTTGTTGAACTCTCAACTGTCTAGACAACCAGGCGTACAGGTGTACAGCATCGGTCCACTAAAACCTTGCAAATGGCACTTTGAAACGTAAACTGCTCTGATAAGAATCCTCACTTTTATACTGGGTTTTTAATTGGTTTCTGTGAACACACTTTTGCCTCCCACCCAGATAACAAGGAGCAGGGGGTCACAAAGAGCAGCCAAAGAGAAACAGAGCCTACATGACTTCTCCACCATGGGATCGAGAACACCCTTCTTTACCAACCACACCTTCCCTCCCTATCTCACCAGCCACCAGTGCCTCACCGGCACATCATCAACGTCATCTTCAACATCATCCTAATCCTCTTCCTCCTCCTCATCGTCATCCTCATCACTTACTTCCCGTCGGCCAGGTTCACCGATCGGAAGAGGGGGTACTCCTCGGGGGCGGGCTTGCCACTCTGGTCCTCGTACAGGAAGACGGGGGCACGGCCCACCTCCACTCCCAGCTGCTGGATGCCCTGCTGGTTGTACACGGACAGCAGGAAGGACTGCAGGCCCACCTTGGGTTTCACCGTGAACAGGATGGAGAAGTCCTCTGGGAAGACTCCTCCTTGGGATCAGAGAGAGAGAGAGAGAGAGAGAGAGAGAGAGAGAGAGAGAGAGAGAGAGAGAGAGAGAGAGAGAGAGAGAGAGAGAGAGAGAGAGAGAGAGAGAGAGAGAGAGAGAGAGAGAGAGAGAGAGTGAGTGAGAGAGAGAGAGAGAGAGGGGTATGTTTTGGTTAAGAGTCTGACATGATCAATGTGGTTTTAATGGGGCTACCCTCTCCCCCCCCCTCCATGGGAATCTACTGGCGTAGTTTGTTTTTCTTTAATAATTTATGGAGATAAGAGGGGATACCCTTTTCCATTCTCAAGGTTTTTCCAGCTGAGCTGTCTTTAAAGGTTGAAGGGTGAGATTTGGTTTCCAAATATCGGCCTACGGTAGGCAATTTAGGACAATCTAACCAGATTAAGATAAAGATGAATCTTATATATTAGCCATTGTTTGATTGGTGTTTAATGCATTTCTTCATCAATATACATTGTATCCATACAAAGAATGGTATAGTCATAAAACCATGTCATTCCCTGTTTCAGCATTGTCATGTATTTTACAGGGTGATTAGGGAAGGAAAACATGCAATGAAAGTGTTTGCTTGTCTCAGGCACTCGTCGCATACATCTAAATAAAGTTAATCACTGGAGCAATTACCTTCTAATTACCTTATTGAAAAATAACATATTAAGGCCTAAATGGTTTCATTTCACATAAAACCTTTGAGTCTAGACAATTGGACTGAGTTTATTCTTATTGGCGTTTTCCCCAAGGATTCAAGAGTCAGTTTCTGAAGCCACAATAATTAGGCCAAATAAATGCTTAAAAAGAGCACTGCTTTAGAATAGCTGTTAGCTCACGGAGAGTGAAGAAAGGCAGGCAGTGGAGGCAGTGGATGATCAAGTAACAGCTGTATTATCCAGGCTGAGGACATTCTGACACCTTTTGATTCCTCCACAGCGGCCAACCTTACACCCGTCTCGCTCCATCGCTCTCATTTAGGAATTTCCATCGAAAAGTTTTGCAGACCATTCTTTGCAGGCCAAGAATCACAATAACCTAATTGAAAAATATTGCAGCACTCTCGTTTGTGGCCCGTATACGTTTTTCCCTTTCCGATCCGGCCAAACTGAAGAGAAGCTCAGCATAAAATTAACAAGAGAGAATTTGTTTTTATTTTTATTTGTTTTTCCCAATTTTTTTTTTTTGTGCAACCTTATTTATCCTTTAAGGTCCCAGCTCGTCAACTTGTGGCTCCTTAAAGAGTAGTCAGGTAATAGAGAAAGCCTATTAACAAGACTCCAGCGGATATGGGGTTTTATAGTGCTTCATTGTATTAGTTATACTTTGTGTTGTGCTTTTCAGTGCGACCCACACTCCAGTCCGGCCACAAAAGCACATGGAATGGATTGTAAAAAGCGACCCAAAAAAAAACCCTGCTTACGTCTTTCAAAGAACTGTGCTTTGCTACAACCGTAACTAACAACCAGACTCCTGGGCTTCAATTAACATTTGCTATCCTATCTCATATCTCAAAGCAAGCTTTCAATTTGTTGTGCGGTGTAGCACGACCGTTAATAAGACAGTAGCTCGCGTGACGGAAACGTTTATCCAATCGCATTCTCTTGTTTGTCTGAGTGGAGTCCATCCTAGAGCAACAAACGACTGGCTAATGTCTTCGTAGGCTCTCTCAGCAGACTGCGAGGTGAAGGCAGACTGCGTGTGCTGCATGTGCGTTCAATATTGAAACCCAGCTGGGTTTACCCTCGTGGGCCAGACACAGCATACCGAAGGAAAATGTCCGCCATCCCACATCCACATAAGCGACATCTTCCTGACAAGGTCCTTCCACCAAATGTCATGATTAATAGTCGAGTAACCATTTCCCCTGTAATTGACAGCAGCCTTTTAAAAAAAAATTAACCAACCCATTGAACATTATATATTCAAATTCCAAATTTGTGTAAATTTGGGAGGGGAATCAGTGTGGAGCTAGTGGATTTGTGTGCTTGAAGTAACACCACATGTCAATGATGATTTATTCTCAATGCTAATCCATGGGGATTTGGGGACGTTACCCATTATCATACCCGTGGTTGGGTCCATTTTAAACCATTTTTAAAGTTTCCTTTTCTGTGCAATGCATGCACATTTAACACAGACTGACAGACAGACAGGCAGACAGACAGACAAACACACATTTTCGCATGGATTGCACACAAAGACACAGACGGAGACACATACACACACACACACACACACACACACACACACACACACACACACACACACACACACACACACACACACACACACACACACACACACACACACACACACACACACACACACACACACACACAAAGGCACAGACACAAACACACATACCTGGGAAGAGCTGTCTGGTGGGGGCGCTGATCTGGGCGGTCTTGCCCACTCTGAAGGCCACGTCGGGTTTGGAGCCCCTCCGGACCGCGCAGAAGCCTGGAGCCTTGCGGACTCCTTCTGGGGAGCTGTGGAAGTCTAGAACCTTGAGGACATCCACAGGCGGGGCTGTGGAAGCACAAGGAGAACAAGGGTTCAGTGTTGGGAAGGACAGCGAGACGGTCCCATAGAATACGGTTAGACATTCAGCAGCATGCTTCTGTTCCTGGCTAAAACCTTTAAAATATACTTTAATAGCACATTCATCATAGCTGTTGCAACGTAAGCAACGCTTACGTAATGCTACTTTATAGGACATATTTTTGCCTAAAGTAGTTCGTTAAACACCTCTGTGGACCTGTAATAGACTTTTCTTGCCTCTCCCGAGCCCTCTCAGATTTTTTAATTTGCAGTTACACTTGCAGCCACAGGGGCACTTTAAAAATACAGTTTAGGTGGAAAAAAATGAATGCAACGATCAACCGCCCCTATAGCGCAGGGTTCTCCTAGCCTGTGTTTATTCCTGGAGCACTGCAGGCTTAATGGCCGACGGTTATTTAAACTGCTGCTGTACTGCTGAGGTTGCTGCATCAGTGAGTACCGCCACATTGAAAGGAAAAAAAACGTTCACATTCAACAAAATGTGGCAAGTTGACCGTGCGTCCACATTCACACCCATGGCCCTCGTCCTTTCCTTCTGCGTGGTCGGCTACGTCCCTCAATTCAACCCTCGGGGACTTTTTTCGTTTTATGAGTGAATCCAGCAGTGAAGCAGTAAAAGTGTGTAAGGAAACCATTTGGTGGCCATAAGGAGGCCCCCTGGTGAAAAGCTCCTTCCACCAAGGGCCCAGCCAGCCAGCCCAGCGGCCATAGAGTGATAAAACCGCTCGGCTGCAGCGGCAAACCCTTCGGAGTGAAGGGATTTACCGAGGGGAAGGTGGGGTGGTGGCGAGTAGGTGGGGGGAGTGAGTGTGGGAGGGGGATGTCTTTACAAGCTACTTAGCACTACCAAGCCACCCCCGCCCCCACTCTGTCAGTTAAACTTCAGCTCAGTGGGAGGCAAGTGTGTCTGTGTGTGTGTGTGTGTGTGTGTGTGTGTGTGTGTGTGTGTGTGTGTGTGTGTGTGTGTGTGTGTGTGTGTGTGTGTGTGTGTGTGTGTGTGTTTGTGCGTGTGTGTGTGTGTGTTTTCTGTCATTTCGTCTGACTTTTTGTCAGTTTCTCAACAAAGTAATTTATGTCAAGGATTCGGCTGTCATGAAACTCACTGCTAGTTGTGTGTGTGTGTGTGTGTGTGTGTGTGTGTGTGTGTGTGTGTGTGTGTGTGTGTGTGTGTGTGTGTGTGTGTGTGTGTGTGTGTGTGTGTGTGTGTGTGTGTGTGTGTGTGTGTGTGTGTGTGTGTGTGTAGTACCCTCCCACCCTGTCTCTACTATTTGGCCTGTCAGTCTCTCGGTCTCTGCCTCAGCCCCAGGCAGGCAGTGATTTACAGCCAATTAGGTTGGGTTTGGAAAAAAATGAAAAGGGCCCGACCATAAGAGGTCCTGTACATCGGCCCTGATTCATGGGCTGTCTGTTGGGAAGCATCAAGGGAATCTGTTTACTTTGCAAGCTCATGCAGTGTTTGTGATGGTGACAGTCAATGTGTGTTTCCCCCCTCACACACACATACATGCACACACCAGTGCACACACACACGCACATACACATATACCATGGCTACAGAGAGCTAAGGGTTTAAATAATTTCAATCTCAATCAAGTATTGTGGTATTTATTCCCCTTAACTCTTTCGCAAATGTAGTACAACCCTTAAATTGTTTGAATATCTCATGTTAAAGGAATAGAGTGCATGTGATCTATGGCAGTAGTATTATGTGATATGAAGAGCTAGACAGAATCCTACTGCACAGCCAAAAACGTTGATATAAACATATGCTAGATTATCGAAACACAAATCAGATCTAAAATTAAATTAGACGGCTGGATCCGAGATGACATGGGTTTTAATTAACGTAGTTTGCAAATGTAGCAATTCCAGTACACTAATCAAAAGATGGATTAGCATCAGCTGCTCTCATTGAACCCAGCCGAGCTGCTCTGACACTGACTGAACACCAAACCTTCCCAGTTTGCCTAGGATCTATCCCAGGACAGCACACTACACCGCCGTTCGCTGGGTGAGCTGAATGGGGGGGGGACAGGATGTGTCTCTTCAAAGGCCCAGTAATAACAACAAAA
>NC_079419.1:8942123-9004623 GCF_026213295.1 Gadus chalcogrammus | reverse complement strand
TCAGCAACCTTTTGTGTATTTACCTAAATAAACATCCAAACTATTGTGTCCCTTTAGTGCAACATTTAGTTAGCTACAATTTAGATTAGTGCTCACACCGAGCTCTGACATCAAGTGCATCAGAGAACCTGGTTCAGTGGTTATACGATGCATATCACTTTTATTAATTATAAAACCTCTAATGCAAGGCAGATCAATATAGAGGGTTTGTGTTCTCATGATAGGTTAATACGTGAAAGAAAATCACGTATCTCCAGAGATAGTGGTCATTTAACTACCCACACACTGAACAAAGGGCTAAATTCAGTCTTTATCGTTTGAAATGTGAAGTAGTAGTAGCAATACGATGATGAAAATTATGTTAATTAGAAGCAAGAGTTCACCTTCGTGTTAGTTCAAGTTCATTCAATATGAAAAAGATGTTGTTATATTACAATGAAATGACGACTGGCATACTAAACAGACTACTACTTAACCCATTGTGTTTTATGTTTGGGAATCAAACAGACTGAGCAGTGGCAATTTTTATTTTAATTTGGTAGCATCTGCATTACAATACATTTGTAATTCACTATTGTACAGAATGTCAACTCAAAGGGCAGATGGTTTGCACTGAACAGCTCAGACAAAGGCTCAGACGGTCTGAGACCGGTCTGAAGGAAAGTCTGTGGAGATAAAAATAAAGTCCATTCTGCATGAAATAAGGCAGATGTTGAGCAGGGCGTAGGTGGCACAAGATGGCGCGACGACACCGCCCTAAACTGGATTAGCCCTGTGAATAATATGTTGGCTGGAACAAACGACAATCAAAGTATGCTGAACAAGGTAATGGATGCTAACTCCTTGTCGTCTTTTCCATTAATCCTTTATCTATTTGATGTTCCTTTTTTAATAGTAGGTTTTATTTGAAATACCATCTGTATTTTTTTTTATTATTGAATTGTTGATTATTTATTATTAGCCACTGTTAATATTGATCATTCAAACACATATATACTTTCCTAAAGAAATTACAGATTCATTACTGTAGTAAATGTTTATGTTGTCAAATTTGTACTATTTGTACTGTTTTTAATTCCATATTATCCCGTCGCATATAATAGAACAAAACTCTGTTGTCCCCTGTCAAAGTTTCATTCCATGCACTCTTATAGCTGCCAATCATCCTTGTAAATGACACCATTTCTGCCAGCACTTCACGGTGGCACTCCCCCCAGGCTGCTGTGTGTGTGCGTGTGTGTGTGCGTGTGTATGTGTGTCGGTTTGTGTGTGGGTATGTGTGTCGTGTGTGTGTGTGTGTCGGTGTGTATGCGTGTGTGTGTCGGTGTGTATGTGTGTGTGCGTGTGTGTGTGTGTGTGTGTGTGTCGGTTTGTGTGTGGGTATGTGTGTCGTGTGTGTGTGTGTGTCGGTGTGTATGCGTGTGTGTGTCGGTGTGTATGCGTGTGTGTGTCGGTGTGTGTGTGTGTGTGCGTGTGTGTGTGCGTGTGTGTGTGTGTGTGTGTGTGTGTGTGTGTGTGTGTGTGTGTGTGTGTGTGTGTGTGTGTGTGTGTGTGTGTGAATATGTGTGCGCGGGTATGTGTGTGTGTGTGTGTGTTTCTTTCCAGCCATAAAGTTGTCTGGCTCCTGGACATTTACATGAAGGCAACTCAGAGAGGGTTCACTGAGGGAGGTGATCCGGAACCGTTCCCCGTGTGTGTCAGGTCCTATGAGCCCATGTGACTGAAGTTCTCTGCAGGGGTGAGGCTTCTGGCTTTGAGGTGTGTGTGTGTGTGTGTGTGTGTGTGTGTGTGTGTGTGTGTGTGTGTGTGTGTGTGTGTGTGTGTGTGTGTGTGTGTGTGTGTGTGTGTGTGTGTGTGTGTGTGTGTGTGTGTGTGTGTGTGTGTGTGTGGGTGGGTGGGTGGGTGGGTGGGTGTATGTGTGGGTGCGCGTGTGTGTGCATTTGTGTGTGTGTTTGTCTTTCGGTCTGTGTGTGTTTGTGTGGATGTGTGTGAGTGTGTGTGTGGTTGTGCGTGCCTGTGTGTATGTGTGGGTGGTTAAGTGTGTGTGCCTGTGTGTGTGTGTGTGTGTGCATTTGTCTTTGTGTGTGTGCATTTGTCTTTGTGTGTGTGTGTGTGTGTGTGTGTGTGTGTGTGTGTGTGTGTGTGTGTGTGTGTGTGTGTGTGTGTGTGTGTGTGTGTGTGTGTGTGTGCGTGCGTGCGTGCGTGCGTGCGTGCGTGCGTGCGTGCGTGTGTGTGTGTGTGTGTGTGTGTGTGTGTGTGCAGCACTGGAGTACATCCCTGGGCCTATATCTGGGAATCATTGAAAACAGGTCAGCACACTTACAAGCCCTTATGGCATTTAGTGGGCTACCTGCAGGCAGAGACTCCACTGTGTGGTACTAGAAGTACCTGCCACAATAAGTTTGAAATGAAACCCCGCTTTAATAATTAGGCAGCGATCTCTAAACAAGTTTCGATATGGATCATGTATTTTTGGTTTTTCAACATGAAATCTTGATATATTTATAAACCTACAGCAACAAGACATCACCGCAATATAAATGTGGCTGGCAATATCGTGTTGGATCCGTTGGGGGAGCTAGTGTCGTATCAAAGTGTGCTGCACCACCCCTGTCCTAACTCAACGTTTCCTGGAGAGCAATCCATGTGTTCCCTAGAACTGTAATCAGTTTAATACGGACCACGGAGTCATTAATAATCTACCATGAATAAAATGTTTTTTTTCTTTGTGGCCATTTTGGGGGTATTCCAGAGGCATACAAATAAAAATTGAGAGTAAACATTTTTACGAGTGTGTCGTGTGAATATTAAATACGCTATGCTCTCGTGTGACTATGAGGAGTAATGTGGTATCTTTCTCCCCCTGTGTTTCGGCTTGCCTCCAGCGTAACCTTATGCCTCTCGCCCAGCACGGTTACACTTTAGTTTCTCCATGTACCCCTTGGAGTAAAAAGCTATTTTCTTCTGTGACTGGGAAAAGTAATGTTTGTGCAATGAATGTGCACCTGTTTCAGGTCAGAAAGGGGAGCTCCTGTGTGAAAACCTGTGTGCGTACGTTGCTTCTTGCATGGTTGAACTTTGACACTGGGAAAAGCACCTTATCTGTGTCGGTCATGGATTGTAGCATGGGTTGTAGTATATACTCAGAATGGGGAGGTTATTCAAGGACTTTCTCATAATAATGATTCCTACATTGAATATATTAGTTATCCTGTCCTGTTTTTTTTCAAATGCTAGGAAAAACGAAAAATAAATCCGTAAATATCCGCCTACCTGTGAGTATACCATTGAGTATGACCGGAGTCTTCATCAAGCTAGGCAGACCTCTTGCTAAAACTTGTCAACCGGCTCAACTAAAATCAGCCATTCAGTATTTAATATGTGACATAATGATATTTGATGGGGAAAAATTCACTGACGTGGACATTTCCAAAACAGAAGCCAGAATCAATAAACAAACAGAAAAATCCATGCCAAGGTCAGCTCCACATAACATAACCCCCTTGAGTGTTTCATAAAGCGTTATCTCATCAGTAGGGGGGCCGCTTTCCCATTTTGCAATACATTAAGGTCACGTCACACACGTAATCCCTGAAAACCTACTGGATATTTATAGACACACACAAACACGCATGCACATGTTCATGCCATGCATAAACATGCCTGCAGGCATGCACGCACACACACACACACACACACACACACACACACACACACACACACACACACACACACACACACACACACACACACACACACACACACACACACACACACACACACACACACACACACACACACACAAACACAATACCTCAAAAGGGCTATCGTGATCATTTTTCAACATCACATATTTAAAGTGCAAAAAAGAATCGTGCATTGGGTTAAAAGAATATGAAAAAAATAGATATTGTGGTTTTGCATTCATTCAAAGTAATGAAAAAAAAACAAGGCAAAACTAAAAGAAAGCACAAACACGTAGGCC
Source organism: Gadus chalcogrammus (assembly GCF_026213295.1). NCBI lineage: Eukaryota > Metazoa > Chordata > Actinopteri > Gadiformes > Gadidae > Gadus > Gadus chalcogrammus. The sequence goes on along the minus strand of NC_079419.1, from coordinate 9,000,638 downwards.
TACAAAGCATAAATATGCAGTCTAGTATCTCTCAGAAATATGAGTTCAATCTTCCTATTTGAAGGATCTGTAAAGACACAAACATTGGTCTTGTTTCTCAAATGTTTTTGATATCTTCCGCCCCCATTTGCTCGTGAATCCAAAATGAGATAATAACCAGGGACCGTGTGACAAACACGAGTGAGCACAGCTGCCCGGCAGGAAAAGTATTGATGCTCACCAGGCTCCTAATTGGTCGGATTTGAAAACCCAGCAAGTATATAGGGCCCAGGTGAGCACTCTCGCTACATATTGGTCCTCAACATGAAGTTGTTCATCCTGTTAGCCCTCCTGGGGCTTGGTGCCGCTCAACACAACCCCCACACCAAGCACGGCAGGACGGCCATCGTCCACCTCTTCGAGTGGCGCTGGGCGGACATCGCTGCCGAGTGCGAGCGCTTCCTGGCCCCCAACGGCTATGCAGGAGTTCAGGTACGCTTTGACGGTTGTGTTCTATCGCACGGGTATTTAGCCAGGTTGGAGAATACAGCAGGCCTTGTCTGAATAGCATTGAGGCATTGACGGAATCAATGTGTTTAGTCATTTGTAAGAATAATGACGGACAGAGCCTCTTTCTACATTGGTATTTCAATTATTCGTATTTGTTTTATACTTTTTAAATAACCAACATACTTTCTTATGTAGCCTACACCTGCCTTAACCATGAAATGAAATAAAGAAGGTGTTCACAAAAGAGACTGGCGGTTCTAGACAGATTTTACTAGGGGGGACAAGGAGGGACCATTGTTTAACCAGAGGGACACAAAATAAATGGCAAAATATGATATTTAAAGATTATAAACTTAATTTAACTTTAAAATCATCAAACATTTAATTTGTACTAGAGTTTATAACTTCACCAGTCTGCATTTTTCAGTCAAACTGTCTTAAATTGGTGGAGCTTATGCCCTAAATCATCAAAATCATATAAAAATGTGTTTTGTACAAGCGTGCAAGAGAGGTAGGGCCATTAGAAATGAAAAGTAAAAAATAAAGTACAGGGTAAAAATACAACGTGTCAATGTGAAAAAAAACTCCAGGGTACAAACAAGTGCAAAACAATGTGCCATTTCCTATTTATTTGATCAGTTTCAGTGTGGAGAAACTGTGTACCCAAGAGGCTGAGCTAACAGGAAGGGTTACAGCAATCTTGCACAGCCTAAAGAGCTCAAAGGAAACATCCCTGTTCTACTGTTCTTTCCTCGTTTCATGATAGCTGCTATTAGAAGAAATTAAACGTAGGGGCATGCATTACATTTCGTTGCATAACCATCCCTCCCTACTTAACATTGGCAGATAGCCTACTACTCTTTACTCAAATGTATATGTTATCCCAATGCAACAGCCAAAACAGATGAAAATATGTGGTTAACATCAAAACATTGTGTAGCCTAGACCTAGCAAGGATGCTGACATGGGTGCGATGCTCTTATTTACCTGTGTAGAACCTTGCGTCGCATTAGTTCGGTAAATTCAGTAAAGTCATATTTTTTTATTTGGTCAGCACAGGGGGACACAGGGGTGGGCCAGGTACATGTCTAAAAGGGCCCAGGCCCCCGTAGGCCCCCGTGTAGAACCGCCATTGACAGCAGGCCTGAATAGCATTGACGAAATCAATGTGTTTTGTCATTGGTAGGAAATAGGATAATGACTGATTCTACATTGGCCTCTTTCTACATTGGTATTTCATTTTCTACATTCTACATTCTACATTTTGTATGGCTTATTTATGGCTATTCACTGGCTTTAGTTGTACTTTTTTTAAATACATAACATAGTTTATGATGTACCCCTGCATTTACCATCGGTAGAAGGTATCTCTTTTGTTCTGAATCTGGACACAGAACAAAAATATCGATGGTAACAAATAGCTCGAAGCGCATCCAGTATACACAAACGGCCTAAATTGTTGATAACCTGCATAAAGAAAGGTCCATGCCTCCTGGTTCAGTGTGTGACGGTTTATGGCATGCACTGAACTCTCGATTCACTGACTGTGGTTTGGTGTCGGATGGTGCGTTTTCATGTTATGTGCACTGTGTTTCAGATCTCCCCTCCTAATGAACACATCACACTGACCAGCCCGTGGTATCCCTGGTGGCAGAGGTACCAGCCCACCGGCTACAACCTGTGTTCCCGCTCGGGTAACGAGAACGAGCTCAGAGACATGATCACCAGATGCAACAACGTCGGGGTAAGGCAGAACCGTCACGACTAACGCACATTCAAGTGTTTTTTTGTGTCCTATCAGGTACGTCGTTGACCTCTGCTTTATGACCCTTCACACCCTTAGCAGTGAGCACCTGTTGTAAAGTGAATGAGACAAAACAAGCCTATTTCATGCTCGATAATATCCATTGAAACCAAAAATATTTGACGGGTTGTTTTATGGATTAACATAAAAGGTTGTGATAAAGAAAAAGATAAAATAATACAACATCCATTCGGTACAACCACATAAAACAATATAAAAATCTCCCAGGTTGCCATTACACACTGTTGGGCTTCAGCACCATAATATAAATCTCAATTTTTAAGATCCCAGGCTTGTTATTAATGCCATAGTTTCAAGCGGTTAACCGTGTGATATATGTGGCTCCTCCAAGGAACAAGAACGCCAAACCACCAAGTTAAACACAAAAGAAACATAACTTCAATGATTTCAAGAGTATGATGAGTGCTGTTTGTGCTTCTAGAAGCATCTTCACTCAATCAATACTAGTAATAATTATAATGATGATAACAATACGATAACAACAATACAAAAGCTTATTAATAACAATAAGAATGTATCCACTGTATTTATATAGCGCTTATCTAAGTGCGAACGCTAAGTTAATTACATTAGTAATAAAACAGAAGAAGCTAAATATCCGCAATCGCAATCTAACAATTAACAGCATTCAATCTGAGGAGCGATGACAGTGTAAAATCAATCACTAAGACTACCCTATCCCTCTCCCCCTCCCACCCCCTGTCGCTGGGCAGGTTAACATCTACGTGGACGTAGTGATCAACCACATGTGTGGTGCCGGTGGTGGAGAGGGCACCCACTCTTCGTGTGGGGGCTGGTTCAGTGCCAGCAGGAAGGACTTCCCCAGCATCCCCTTCACCAACATGGACTTCAACGACCACAAGTGCCGGACGGGCAGCGGCAACATCGAGAACTATGGGGACGCCAATCAGGTATTCAGTGGATGAGTGTCCATGGGGAAGGATGCCCGATGAATGAGAGTCATCTGTGGGTCAAGTTAAAGTCAGGGGGGCTTGTACCGAACAAAAGGCTGCAGCCTCGGATGGTTCTGTTTGTTAACATTCATCAGAGGAGCGTTCACTCATATTAGAGTGAAAAAGGGAGCTCTTTATATCGTGTTGGCTTGGGTTCAAATTCAAAATGATGTAATAATGGTATTAATGGGACAGACTCACTTTGAATGCCGAGATAGGGTGTTATCAACCACTGCTTAAGCTACAATATCTATTTCAATATCATATATCCTGTAGTAGTCAGCCCTTACATGTATATCGCATAATGTTCTTAGTATATCACTGGTGCATATTACAGCTGCATTTAATTCACAAAACATAGCCTTTCCTAATGTTCAGGATATACAGGTATATGCAAGCACCAGGAAGCTAAACCAACAATCGCTATCCAAATCCCCCGCTCTATCTAAAGCAGCTGGCCGGCTTTACAAGAAAACAAAATCAAACAATAAAGAAATGGAAAATAATCAGACATAAATTCAGGCCCAGATATCTCTGTGTTTACGCCGTCTTGCAGGTGCGTGACTGTCGTCTGGTGGGTCTGCTGGACCTGGCCTTGGAGAAGGATTACGTTCGGGGCAAGGTGGCCGGCTTCATGAACAAGCTGGTGGACATGGGCGTGGCGGGCTTCAGAGTGGACGCCTGCAAGCACATGTGGCCCGGAGACCTGCAGAACACCCTGGGCCGCCTGCATAACCTCAACACCAAGTGGTTCTCCGGAGGCTCCCGGCCCTTCATCTACCAGGAGGTACGGCTCCAGGGATTGACTCGGCTTCTTGTATTAAGAGTTTCTACCTTTTCATATCTGCACAATTGTCGATTTTTACCTCTTTATCTTTTCCATGTTTAATGTAATTTATTGGAGTACAACAAATATGCTATGACCCCCACCATCAAAAACAAAAGAAAAATAAGCAGTTGTTGAAATGTAAATCTTTATTTGTTGGGAGAAGAAAGCAGAGGGCGGAGATGCCGGTTCTGTTTTCGTTACGGTTCATTTAACACACGATATTCATGGGTAAATGACATGCGCATGAATACACATGCACCTGGTATCGATCCACAGGCACAGGTTGGGCAAGTGGAAGTAGTGGAAGATTGATTTCTAAAGCAAACCTGGTGAGGGGCAATAACAAAAAAATATCAGCGGAAACAGAAAATCATTCGGGAGACCTTTTTTCACCCGTCAACCGAGTGTATTGTGTTTTTTTATGCATTCAGGTTATTGATCTCGGTGGTGAGCCCATTACGTCCAGGGAGTACTTCCATCTTGGAAGAGTGACTGAGTTCAAATACGGTGCCAAGCTGGGAACAATCTTCCGCAAATGGAACGGGGAGAAGCTGTCTCACACTAAGTATGCTTTTTGTGAACATGCTGTGCCAGTAGGACATCCGTTATTTCCATTCGCTGTGTTATGAAACCTTCTTTCCACTTCCCTTTTGAAAATTACTACAACCACACACCCCTTGCTCTTAACAAACAAGCAATTTCTGATTTATTTTTTGGGCACAAGTGTTGTTAAACTTACCCCCTGAAAGTCAGTACATCTTACATTGGAAAAAGCAAACAGCTACTTTATCAGCTGCCGTAAAACGTGAAACAGATCCTGGGGAGAGGGATGGGGTTTCATGCCCGATGGCAACGCCCTGGTCTTCATCGACAACCACGACAACCAGAGGGGCCATGGCGCCGGTGGGGCCGCCATCGCCACCTTCTGGGACCCCAGGATCCACAAGATGGCCGTGGCCTACATGCTCGCTCACCCCTACGGAGTTGCCAGGGTGATGTCCAGCTTCCGCTGGGACCGCAACTTTGTCAACGGAAAGGTATGTGTGCGTTCCGGCTCCGAAAGAAGATGCATCAGTTCCCTCTGCTGCTTCATCCACACAGCTATACATTCATGCATTCCATGAGGTCACCCATTCATTGGCCATGAGGGTCAATCCATTTAGGAATCTATTGATCCCTCTTTTATTCTTATCATCCATTAGTTAAGGAATTCATTAATATATTCATCCATCATTTATTCACCATTCATTCATTATTCATTAACTATCCATCCCTCCAACCATTCCCATCCACCCATCCATCCTTCCATCCATCCATCCATCCATCCATTCATTCATTCGTCATGCGACGCATCAGGACCAGAATGACTGGATCGGTCCACCAAGCCACGGCAACGGAGCCACCAAGCCAGTTCCCATTAACCCTGACCAGACGTGTGGAGACGGCTGGGTGTGTGAGCACAGGTGGCGTCAGATCAAGTGAGTCCCCAAAGCACAGACGACAGGGCACTTGCTGCCCCCCTCCGAGAACACAGAGTGCTGTCGCTATGGCTCTAGGTGGTACGGCTCCTACATTGAAACGTATTCACCCCGGGACCTTGGTGAAGTCTTGTACTCCTAATCAGCATAGAGACACAGTTTGTTCAATATATTTGTTGAACTTTATGCTCGTAACATAATTGATTATAAAAGACTAGATTTGACGTATTTGATTCATGATTCTTATAGTTAAGTTCAACAGTATGAGTTGCAGCATGAAAGTCTGATGGCTTCTCTCCTGCTAGGAACATGGCAACCTTCCGTAATGTGGTCAATGGCCAGCCCCACGCCAACTGGTGGGACAACCAGAGCAACCAGGTCGCCTTCGGACGCGGTAACCGTGGTTTCATCGTCTTCAACAACGACGACTGGTAAGGCCAGCAGATCATTTTGGGTTTGGCTTGAAACAAGATCCTTACTTAACCCTAACCCTTGCAAGGTCAATGCTTAAACTACTTATATAGCATCAACGAAGAGGTGTTAAAAGCACTAAAATAAGCAAATAATTGTCACATTCTCACAATTGTAATCATCTTTTGGCCTCAAAAACGAAATAAAGCTCAACAAAAAAATTATATTTAAATAACATGTTTAATTTGACTGTTTCTGCAGACCAGAAGGGCTATTGTCGATAACAACCATCACCCATAACCCGATAACCTGAATCCTCTTATTTCTATCTCAGGAATCTGGATGTGACTCTTAACACCGGCATGCCCGGCGGCACATACTGTGATGTCGTCTCTGGCAACAAAGATGGCGGGAGGTGCAGCGGCAAACAGATCCAGGTGGGCGGCGATGGCCGCGCCCACTTCAAGATCAGCAACCAAGATGAGGATCCTTTCGTTGCTATCCACGCCGATTCCAAGCTGTAGACACTTTGTTTAACAAAAGGACCTTCCAATAAAATGTAATCTCACCTTAAATCGTTCCATGAGTCTTCTGTATTTCTTGTCTGTAGTGTTGCTCTTAAGGTCATGGCTCAATTGTAGAATAATCAGTAATGCATAGCAGGGTTGATATATCAGTAAACCTTATTTGCTTTTGGGATCCTCTGGTCATTATTCAGGATGAGGTAAGCTCCGCGGCAACTCTAGGCTCCTGAGCCGCCTGTGGTGGGTGAACATGCCATTCCACAGCAAGGGTCCTCCTGGACACCCAGGCCAAGGAGGTGTGAGGGATGGGCAGATGGATGTGAGGGCGGGTAGCTGCATGGATGGATGCAGGCACGAAGAAGGAAAGATTTAAAGTTGCCTGCTGTCAGTCACTTATACAATTCCCTGAAATGTTCTGTCTACGATTCTGGCAGAACACGGGGGTGATTGCCAAACGGGTTTAATTGCCAAACTTGAACCAGGTTTACTGTGAAAGTACATAGGCACATACAAGGTATTTGACGGCTGGGTAGGGATGCAAAAAGGTTAATATTCTAATGAAATAAAAGGCAATGATCTAAGTCCACATATATTCACAAGAGTGGTGGGAGTGAGAGGTAGGTAATGGGCGAGGGAGTAAAAGAACAGTTTTATGGAGGAAACTTTTATGCATTCTCTAATCTTCCTTGAAGCATGACTATGACTAACAGCTTGTTATAAGTGTGGACCTCGTCAATAGACTGCCTTTACCTCTTCAACTGAACAGGGAAAGATTTAGTTTGCAGTTGCAAACACATTTTCTGTCCCAACAAATATATTAAGCCAATCATGATCCAGTAAGTATAAATATGCATAATATTTGTGCAACTTGTCTCAAGAAGCAAGGGCGTGAGATTTAAAATGATGATTGCAGGCATTGCAGAGCTCTTTATGCGCAATGCAAATTCATGTATGTCGTTATAACACCAAAAATAGAGGTGAAAAGAACTTAATCAGTGAACAGCCTGAGGAAAAACACAAGCAATATTTTTGGGGATGATTCTCCGAGTAATCCAATGAAACCGGTTGAAACATAAGGCCCCATCCATTTACTCTCTCCGGCTAAAATAACACCTGACGGAAAGCTGAGAATATATTATTTTTGTCAAGATTACAACACGGTTGGATGTGTTTCATTCCCAGAAAAAAGTTCAGGAGTTTGAGTTTTCCCCTCCCTCCCTCTCACGAAGCAGTATCTCAGACAGCCATGCACAGACAGTCACCGGGTCCAATCCAGGTCCCTGCAAGGTCTCTGCATGGGAAACTTTCTCCTTCCTCTCTGCATAGTGTATTGCCCTCATAACTTTAGCGATGACTCCTCAGCATCACACTGCAGCCACTCCAGTTTCACCTCAGTGCAGCACTGGCACCTGTCACTAGGGCCAGGGTTTAGGAACCCAAGGGGCCACACTCCCCTTCCTGTTTGCCTTCCGCCCTTCTCTTCCTTATGTCCTCTCTCTCTCTCTCTCTCTCTCTCTCTCTCTCTCTCTCTCTCTCTCTCTCTCTCTCTCTCTCTCTCTCTCTCTCTCTCACCACCTACTGGTTAGCCTTCAGCAGCAGCAGAACCTGGACGCAACGTGACATCATCACACGCGCCAGCCCCCAGAGGTGAGACAGCAAAGGTGACACCTGCCGGGTGCCGTTCTGCTCGGCTCCTGTTGTCATGGCGACGCGACTCACGTGTATTAGGAAACCGACGCACGACACCTGAGAAAGGTTTCTGCACGCATCTGTGTGTCTGTGTGTGTGTGTGTGTGTGTGTGCATGTTTGTGTGTGTGTGAGTGTGTGCATGTGTGTGTGTGTCTGTGCGTGTGTGCTTTTCTTTTTAAAAGAATGGCAAAAGAGGGCAAGAGGAAATGGGTCGTAGCGGAACCGGTTGATGAATGCATCATTTTGGTTTATAAATAACGTAAACACGGAGGGTTCCGCTCCTCAAAGCGGCGAACGATATATCGAAATGTCTGCAAATGTGCAGAACGTCCATTGCAACTCTGATTAGATGTCAGTTTAAAAGTTCTCCGTATGTGTGTTCCCCCACTATACATGCAGCGAAGGAACCGAGAATAGATCTAATACAAGACAAAAAAAAAGAACACTTATTTTTTCGCAATGTTTTTCTTAGCAGAAGTGGAATGGCTAAATAAAAGCGTACACACCGACACTCACACACACACACACACACACACACACACACACACACACACACACACACACACACACACACACACCCACACACACACACACACACACACACGCACACCTACACACACACACCCACACATACAGCGGGGTAAGGTGAGTGTGGTGCGGCGCTACTAGCCGCCTCAACATATTGCACCTGCTAAATTATTGAGCCTCCCTTCCGTCTTTATGGTCAGGCGGCCGCGAGGGCTCTGTACCTTCCGATTAGCCGCAGCGATGTCAGTGCAACAGGCAAGGCATACCGGGTCTTTGGTGCCTTCATCCTTCGCTGATGCTTTGTGACACCGCTGTCAATCGCTGCCGTCCTGTTTCATATTTCATGAAATGGCCACGCCAGAAACTCCCGACCGTGGCTGCCAGCTAGCAACCACCGACCACGAGGAAGGAGGGAGTCCACTGAGTTAGGGGGCGATGAAGTGGTCAGGTTTGGGTGACGCGTTGGCTGATTCCTGGGGGGGGGGACTCAATTGTGGAGTTTGGACTCTATAGTTGTTCGGGTTCTGTGTCAGAAATGACAATTTGTGGTTTGGGTCGTATGTCATGTGATCTGTTCTGTAACCTTCTAACATTACTCAAAAGGTCAACTCCATATTGGCTTGAATAATTTTTGTTCCCCCAAAAAAATAAAAGATTAGAACCTGTATGATTTTACATAATTCCAACTAGAAAAAAATGTACATATTTAATTTTTTTCAAGGTTAAACCGAACACGTAATGCGTGGGGAATTCGTTTTTATAATTTTGATGCGATTTTTTAATAGGCCTAGATAGATTATTATTAGAAAGATCATTATAGTGCCATTCAAATGTGTTGGTGTAACATTGGGTCAGGTTAAATCAACCTCATGATTAAAATAGAAAAAGTCTAGCTGTGAACCAGACATAGACATGGGTAAAGGCTGCTTTACAAGGAAAAGGTTATATTTATTGACAGGCGATGGACAACAATGGTGATGATGAAAAATCCTCAGGTAGCTTACTTCAGTTTGCAGTAGCAGATATAGACTAGGACGAGGTCGGTCAGCACAACAGAGAACACATTTGATTTGAAAGTTCATTTCAAGCATATTTCTTTATGAAATGGGGAGAGATGTCACGTTTAATAAAGGGTCGCCCCCTTTTGCCCAGCAGCAACACCCGACATATAGCGTGACAGAGCAGTCAAAGTAAACAAGATGCAGGTGTGTCACTTAGAACCGCTACAAATAAAATAAAACATCAACGTGCAAGAAAACGCACCAATAATGTAGTTATGCGATTAAAGATGCAACAAGGTTAAGGATTCATCAGAAGAGACGCAATGTCAAATTCCTGACAATAACATAAACAGCGTATAGCCACCGCGTCAAGTCACATTGGGACGCGCCCTTCGATGAGCCTGTGACAATCACGTCATGTTCATGCCTCAGTCACAGGGGGGCAGTGTTGAAACAATAAACCCTATTGAACGCTCAACAAAGACCTGTTGAAGGGCTTGGAGATCATTTCTTGGTGTGTTCTTTGTGAAATTAAATGTAGAAGAATAACAAGACCAAGCTTTTATGACTGAGGAATTTGAATATAACGTGTGAATAAATAAAAGTTATCAATGGTTGAAAGCCAGCTGGATGAAACCAGGTGCTTTGAAGTTGAAACTAGGAGGTTGAGGCTGGTGGTGTGTTCTTTAGTTGGACTATACGGTAGGGCTACTGCAGTCTTGATGGGCCTCTATGCTATGTTGATGGTAGCCTCCATATAGGACACGCCTCTGTGCTGCGATGCAGCCGGTGGAGTGATCTCTTCATGATCCACCAACAATGTATTGCATTAAAGTTGACATTCTCTGAATTCTATACCTGTTTCTGTTTCTGCCTGTTTTTGGTATGGTTTGATATGTATCCATACACTAGTCTGTAGATACATAGAAAGAAAAAATAGTTTTTGTTTCACCTCACTGCAGCACTGGCACCTGTCACTAGAGCCAGGGTTTAGGAGCCTAAGGGGCCACACTCCCCTTCCTGTCTGCCTTCCACCTCTCTCTCTCTCTGTCTCTCTCTCTCTCTCTCTCTCTCTCTCTCTCTCTCTCTCTCTCTCTCTCCTCCCTCCCTCTCTCTCTCTCTCTCTCTCTCTCCCTCTCCCTCCCTCCCTCCCTCTCTCTCTCTCTCTCTCTCTCTCTCTCTCTCTCTCTCTCTCTCTCTCTCTCTCTCTCTCTCTCTCTCTCTCCCTCTCCCTCCCTCCCTCCCTCTCTCTCTCTCTCTCCACACACACTAGTTCCTACATTTCTATATATCAATGCAATAGTTTCTATTTTTCTATAAATCTATTATATATATATATATATATACTGTGGCAACCCGGTCCTCGATGTCACCGGGTTCCACGTATAAACCACGCTTGGCAGTGAGGGTTAAAGCCTCATTCGGCATTTATTACAGACAACTTAACTCATATAATGTACTCGCGGTCTCTAGGGCCTCCGTGGGCCTCTAGCTGCTCGCTGACCCGAGCGCTTCCTCCTTCTCTCGCTCCCGTTCCTGGTCTGCCCAAATGTCAGTCCTCGTGCTCCTTTCAACATGGCTCCTCGGCTTTCGGCCAGGTGTCCCCCAACCCGTCTCCGTCTGGTGGGTGACGGTGGTATCGGCCATCCAGGACCAACCCTCGGGCTGGTCCGGGCTGAGGTTTAAGTGGCGGGATCCCACACTGCTCCACCCTTTGTCCAAGCCTCGGGGTCGACGGATAGTGGGTGGCGGCGGTATACGCCGTCCACGACTACACCTCTGACCCACCCGCTCGGTTCTTCCTTTCTATATACACTATTTTTCTAATTACATTTTATTTTTATAGCTATTTTTATATCTATTATATCTATGCACACTAGTTTCTACCTTTCTAAAGCTAAATATCCATACAGTCTGTCTCAGTATATAGAAAATGGTCTTATCAGTCTTTTTACAACATAGTTGGTGGTATCTTTTCTTTGTTGGAAAAGCCCTCATGTCCAATGGGTTTCTCTTGGACAAGAGAGAATGTTGATCTCAATGACCTAAATCGGGGTTAAATACATCGTTTAAAAAAGTCTGGCGTAGCCTCTAGCCTTCTCGTATTGCTTCGGTGTTTATGTGTAGAAAACTCGTTGGACTGTGGATGCATCATTTCTTTTTTACGAAGCCACCCAGAGGAGCACTAGATTGATTCCCGGGTCTTGACAGCATGTCACCTTCTTTCTGTGGTCACTGGCAGGTCCCATCAAGCTGGCATTTTCCTCACCCAATAGGTGTCACTCGGGTTCTCAGTCTCACTGCTCTTATTGTTGCTCTTGCTCCATCTTCATCGCAAAGGGGGCTGCATATTGTTAGTTTGGGCTTGTGAACACTGTCTGAAAAAGATGTATATGGTGCTAGTTTGAGTATTTAAAAATTACATTAACATATTTTATGTGTTAAGTGGATACTAATTATGGGATTTAGCGTTTGCATTAAGCAAAGCGGGAGAATAATGTGAAGGCTAACACCTTCTCCGCTATGAAAGAAAATCCAAAACACACAAAAAATGTATTCACACAAACTCGTATGGAAGGGACGGAAACTGGCGAGAGCTTTTCACGATCAATGCATAATAGAAACAGTTCGAACAAAATTGTCTCGTCTAGGAGAATCACAACATATGTTCAGACATGTCTTATACATTTATCCCATTTATTCTTTTCCAGTGTCATGCCACGATGTGAAGGCTGTCGTGGAGCTTAAATCCTAAAGCGATTCATATTAAGGCATACCAGAAAGTGGATGCTAAAGGATACAAAGAAGCAGTTACGAAAGCATGCTAAAAAGTATACTATTGCACAAGTTGTTACCAGAGCTTAAAGGATTCAACCTTAACATGTTTCCCTTCCCTTAAATAAATAAACACGTCAGTGCCCGCCTAGGTCTTGTGATGTTTGAAAATAAATTAACATTTGTACATCGCTTCGTCTCATCGTTAGTCTTTTTTCCCCTACACCTCATCTGTACTTTGAGATAGTTAATTCCCGCCCCCTGCCAAGAAGTATTACAGCAACACACTGAGCAAGGTTGAGCTTGGCCTTTCCTTATACCTTACTGTGCTTTCTATTCTTTAATGATACCATTGGCTTCTTTTAGTCATCCTTTACCACTGACATCCCAATGGGGGGCCAATAAACATTACAGAGAGTGTGTGTGTGTGTGTGTGTGTGTGTGTGTGTGTGTGTGTGTGTGTGTGTGTGTGTGTGTGTGTGTGTGTGTGTGTGTGTGTGTGTGTGTGTGTGTGGGTGTGCTCTCGCATGTGCAAGCTAAGGTGTTTGTGCATTTGTGTGCACACAAACAGACACACACACACACACACGTGTGTGTGTGTCTGTATGTGTGTGTGCGATTGCACGTGCGCGCCTCAGGCATCAGCCACGAAGGCTAGAAGCACACTAGTTAAACCCCGGGTTCTGACGGTAATAGGTTCACCGAAACACCTCTGTGTGAGTTGCGAGCAACGCACGCGCCCGGCTCACAAGGAAATAATTGAGACAAACTCATTCAGTCGCGGCTCATTTAATATAATGAGCAAAGTGAGCTGTTCAATTTGCATACTGATAAGATGCCTCCGTCAGATTGCGCTTGGGTCCCATCACAGACACTCACTCTGGATATTACATTCAATCAGGCCCCTGATTTACTTTACCATCACACGTAGGCAAGTGCAAACCAACGCTTTCAATTAACCCTTCGGCTGGTTCTGATCACCTCCTGGAAGCGCCGGGGCCCCCGGGGCCCGAAGACAACTTCAGAGAGGCTTGGACGATTGTAGTCTGAGCTATACAAGAAAAATGGCCCTCAGTTTGACACGGATTGATTGGGAAAGAAAAAAATAACGTCTTCAGCGATGTGCAGCGAAAAAAAGTATATTGCGCATCATTCATGTTTCATGTGTGTGCTGCCTAATGCGGGCTTTCAGATCTCCCCGTGGCGGGCCCTTCTTGCTGGAACCCTTGCACTTTAGTGTTGATCCTAGTTATTGCTGTGGACAGCCCTGAACTGCCCCCTCACACACGCACACCTCTCTTCCGCACATACACCCAGCTCCCTCTCACTTCCAAACACAGACACACACACACACACACACACCTCTCTTGCTCTCTCACACACATGCACTGGTACACACAGCTCCCTCTCTCACACACACACACACACACACACACACACACACACACACACACACACACACACACACACACACACACACACACACACACACACACACACACACACACACACACACACACACACACACACACACACAGCGCCAGTTCTGCTTGTGTTTACCGCAATACGTTGTGCTGCTTTCAGATTCTGGCCGGCGCTCAGAAGCGCGCGTCAGAAGGTGATACGTGAGTCGCGGCTTTTGATTTCAAAGCGGCATCATCCGTCCAGAGGCTGGGGCGCACGGCAAACCCCGGGTCAAGGCCGGCGGTGGGCCCACCCAAGAGAGAGGGGCTGCCCGCGCCCGGACACCAGGCCATATTTTTTTCGGAGAGGGAACAGATGGTGGCGTCATGAATAGTGCAGGAGCTCCCCGACGCCCACACCACCACACCACCACACCACCACACCACCACACATCGCTTCGCGTGCGGCCCGTCACCTCGGCTCACTCTTACCTATAATTGATGCGCTGGAAACGGCCCCATCCCCACTGCGGAACTGCCGCATGGCTGACTCATGAAGGTCATTATGTGGCCACGCTGACACACGGCTGACCGTGTACGGTGCAGCGGCGGTGGTGTGTAGCGGGGCAGGCCGACATACTTAGACACAACTCTCCGCTGCTTACGGATGTGTCTGTGTGTGAATGTGTGTGTGTGGGTGGATGTGTGTGAGTGAGTGGATGTGTGTGCGTGAGCGAAGGAGGAGGGTATGTGTGTGTGTGTGTGTGTGTGTGTGTGTGTGTGTGTGTGTGTGTGTTTGTGTGTGTGTGTGTGTGTGTGTGTGTGTGTGTGTGTGTGTGTGTGTGTGTGTGTGTGTGTGTGTGTGTGTGTGTGTGTGTGTGTGTGTGTGTGTGTGTGTGTGTGTGTGTGTGTGTGTGTGTGCGTGAGGGTGAGTGAGTGGTGTGTGTGTGTGTGTGTGTGTGTGCGCAGGGAAGGGGGGGAATGTATGTGTGTGAGTGAGTGGATGTTTGTGCGTGAGCGTGAGGAGGGGATATACTTAGACACAACTCTCCGCTGCTTACGGATGTGTCTGTGTGAATGTGTGTGTGTGGGTGGATGTGTGTGAGTGAGTGGATGTGTGTGCATGAGCGAAGGAGGAGGGTATGTGTGTGTCTCTGTGGGGCTGAGTGATTGGGTGTGTGTGTGTGCAGGGAAGGGTGGTATGTGTGTATGTGGGTGAGTGAGTGGATGTTTGTGTGAATGTGCGGAGGGTGGTATGCGTGTGTTTTATGATTGTGTGTGTGTGTGTGGGTGTGTGTATCAGTGTGTGTGTGTGTGTGTGTGTGTGTGCGGTGTGTCTGTGTGTGTGTGTGTGTGTGTGTGTGTGTGTGTGTGTGTGTGTGTGTGTGTGTGTGTGTGTGTGTGTGTGTGTGTGTGTGTGTGCGGTGTGTCTGTGTGTGTGTTTGTGTGTGTTTGTGTGTGTGTGTGTGTGTGCGTGTGTGTATGTTTTGTGTGTGTCTGATAATCCTGATAGCAAGCTGGCAAACTCTCTATGGAGAAACTTCCAGAGTGCAGTGTATTCAGTTGCAGGAATCACAATATATACAATCCTACTATATTTTAATGTAGAATATATTCCTCCACACCAACCAAGTACGAATAAAATTGTGAAAAAAGTGTGATTATTTTGTAAACATATATACTGGGTGTCACACTTTCCCTGGCTATAGCATGGCATATTATTTGCACCTCCTGTGAGTGTTTCAAATACCCTCTTCCCACCTAATTCCCTGTGAGTGTCGCAGCATTTGCAGGGGGGAGCCCATAGAAACAGTTTAATTATACATGGGCCCCCCTGGCAACACATTACATAAAACTTGTATGGCTCAGGCCCTCTTGGTTTAGACAGAGTAAAGTCACCGTCCTGTTGGGTGAGCAGTGCTGGTCGTCCTGTATATTCTCTTTATTTTTCCACCCTATGCTGAAATCCTTAACGTTCAATGAGTTTGAATGTTCCTAAGTCAATTTGAAGCATCTTTTTAATTATTAAACAATAATTACTGTGTTGTTAACACACACATTATGTAATTAAACAATTTTTAAAACAATCAGCAGACAACATAACTCCAGTTCCAATTATTTTCTGCCAGGAAAAACGATAGTGGCCAATAATCATGGATTAATTAGACAAAGCTTGCCAGCTAAAATAAATTGAGTTACAACAGCACAGTATACACTCAGCTACTGTGTTGGGTCCTTTCAAATTTGTAAAACTTTTATAAATTAAATTATAACCTCAAATTTGGTGGCATTTGGTGGCAAATTCCACAAAATTCTTTAAAACGTGTTTTAACTGCCCAACTGGAGACTCGCTTTACGGGAACATGTCTGTCTATATGGATTTGATTCATAGATGTATGTTGGTGTTTTTTACCTGAATAATTTTAGCTAGTTGACTTCCTATATTAAATAGTACACAGAGTGAAATCTCATGTCTGGAAATGCAATCACCATTCTAACTGCAGTTATTGTTTATAAAATAGAGCCACTGTAATATTATAACTGTAAAAAGGAGAAAGGAAGGGGTATTACCGCAGTGTCCCTGCTTTACCATGTCTTGCCAGTTTGGGGTTCAGAGCAGTGTCCAGAATTATACTTGCCATTCCTTCCTTGAAATGGCAACTCCAAAGACTCCTGGCTTTCTTCAGCACAGGGCCTGTGCTGTAGGTAGGGACAGAGTTCGGGTTCAGGTACATGTGCAGAGTCTTGATGTTGTTGTTGACTCTGCTCCTTCCAGACAGAAGGCCTCTGGCTCACTGGAGATCTTATCCTTAACCACAATGTAGGCCTTTCTTTCCTATCCTATCCTCAGCCATGTCGGCACCCTCTTCATTCAACTTCTCCTCCCTGTGAATTTACTCTATCTTCACCGTTAGCTCTCTCTTCACCTTCCTCAGCATGGCCATCTCTGATTCTTCCAGGTCAAAGTACTCCTTCTCGTATAAGATCACTGACTTCTCAGATCCGAAGGACTTTCTTTAGGTCCGACGTGCAGTCCTCTCCTTCCTAAGGTGTCAATTTTTCGCCTGATTCTTTCTCTATATGGAGGGCCCATCTAGCCTCAGCCATGCCAGCCACCTCGTAACCCTCTCAGCAGCCCGGCTGAACCAAAGCTCCTTGGAAGCTTATTTGAGGGGATTATCTCCTTGTCCATAGAGGTCACATTATGGTTCTCCTTCTCCTTTTGTTCTTCAAGTTATTGCTCCTCCGGTTACTCCCTCTTCAGGAGGAGGTGTTCCAGATTGTGGCAAAAATGTAATCCTGTCAGAGTCACTCCGTGGATCTCAGGAACTTGCTGTGCTTCTCTCTTCTCAGCATCTCACAGAGTAGCAGGAAGTCTTTTGGACAGCCAAGACACAGATTGGATTTAGTTGTATAACAAAATACTGTAACATTATCAGAAAGTTCCAACCAGGCAGATTCTTCATCTATCTTCTCTACCTCTTTCTCCCTGCCAAAGTTTTCCCCTGGTAAAGACATTTTCGTAGAACTTCCAGCCTCTAATGTCGCTTCATTAATTCCTTGAGGGAATTTTGTTTAATCTTGAACGACAATTACCTCAATGGATAGTTTTGTTTTATAATGACCTTTTGTAACTGTTTTGTGTTAAACGGGGCCGGTTTCGCCTGAAAAAAAGGAAAGAAGTGACATCTAAGTGCAGATTACAGAATATTTATTTATTTATTTATTTATTATTATAACAGACAAGAGGTGAGTATTGTTATTTTCCCACCCGACAGAGCTCTCACTCCAGTGACCAAAATTGCACAAGCTTGAGCGGACTGCAGTTCACTTACCGATCAAAGGGGCCAGTAATGAGAAGAAATTTCTTATTCTTACTCAAAGCATGTCTATGAGAATTAGACATTGGAATCAGAGAACTGGTCGTTAATCCTCCATGCACAGCAAGAGGGAATGACAAGCCAGTTTCTTCAGCCTAAAGGGGCATGCTGCCAGTCAATTGAATGCCTAATGGCACCATAACGGTATTCCCGGTCTTCCCCTGGCTCTCTGGCTTGGCAAAGTACTGTCACATTCCCCCTGTACTGCCATTGAATACGTAAGTAGTCTTCATCCACCGTACTGGGAGAAATATGGCGGCCTGCTTACACAGATGGCCGGTTCCCTGACTGCATTATCTCTCCCAGTCCTAAGGCGTGTCCCTGCATTTCCAACAAGTACACTGTGCCACCCTTGACCATCCAGCCAATTGCAGGGCAACATGCCTGTCCTGGTGCATCATTAGGGCGGCAAACACCAGGCATTTCCAAGCATTCAGATGCGAGCAACCTCGGGTCTAGTGATGAGCTTTTGTTGAAGCCATTGTAAGATATTTCTCTTCATAAAACATATGGCCATAATTTCAAAAGTCCATCCAATGCCCGGGAATTTATTTAATGATGTGCAAAATGTCGTTGACTGAAAAGTTAAAATCAGAGTATAGAAAATCATAAAAATTAGGGGTATATTGCCAACTCACATAGTGACAAAAGCAGGATCTTGATTTAAAGCGGTGCAATTTCACAAATTCTTTTTTTATTTAGTATTAATGTTCAGTAGCCTGAGAGATCCAATCGTAGAAAAACTTAAAGAAGAAGTATGTCTTTTAAGCATCACAAGTAATCTCAAATGAGAAACCCTGACATTGGCCCTGACAGTAGGCTACAAATCCGTGTTGCAGCCATCATCTCTTAGTGAAATTCCTCCACTCATTGCCCAAGCTCAGCACCTGATGCTGCTGCTCTCCCCTTGCGTTCGTTGGCCTGTCGATGCTTGTGTCCTCTAGCCCAGATTGGGTGTGAAATCTACGTTGTCAGCCTAAGTAACTTAAAAAAAAGGCACCGGTTGGCCCATAGTTCTATCCTGTTTTTAAAAAGGTTCTTTAATGTCAAAAGTTATTGTTGGTGAGGCAGATCTTCAGTAATTCTAGTATTTGGGTGGCCGTTCCGAGAGGGTCCAGGTTGTTGTTTGATGTGTAGTGGATGGATTTCAAGTGTCTTTGTTTGTGTTTGTATTGTGGATGTCCTGAGTGAGGCTCTGTGTTACTGGAAATGTAATTGGGTACACTAGAGGGAGCGAATGTGTCAGGCTGTGGTAGGTTTCCAATGTATGTCTGTTGTTGATGTTCTGTTGTTGTTATGGTGTGAGTGCGGGTGAATAATTGATGCTGGGGAAGTAAATGGTGGCGTTGGAGAATATGATGAGTTTGGGTTGCTGTCCTTATTGTTTAGTCCAAAATAGATGATGATTGTGTGTATGTGCCGTTGTTTTCGGGAGGATGTGTTGTCCTCCATCATCATGAAGTGCTTTGAGCAGCTAGTCAGAGCCTGTCTCCTCTCCACCCTTCCTCCATCTGACACACCCTTTCACTCGCATACCGCCCCAACAGTTCTACGCACACCACCCTCACCCACCTGGATAAGGGAAACACGTATGTGGGATGGAGTTCATAGACTAGAGCTCAGAAATTAACCCCATTGTGCTGGCAAACCTCTTTCCCAAGCTCAGGATCCTAGGTCTTAACCCGTCCCTTTGCATCCTTGACTTCTGACGGCAGATCCCAGGGGGTGAGAATGGGGAACCTCACCTCCTCTACACTTACCCTGAGCCTTGGGGCCCCTCAAGGCTGCATACTCAGTCCCCTCCTAATTACTTCCCGCCAAATAATTCCCAGCTAAGTTACCTGCTTTAACAAATTTCGTGATGAGGGAATATCACTGCCATGAGGCGGTTCTCAGCAGACCGATTACAGACACTGAATTTGGCATTACATATCCCTCGCAGCTATGGCAATGTTCCAGATGCCTGCAAAGTTTATGTTATGTTTATTGTATTGTAATGTTGATTATCTAATCGAATTCTTAAATATTAATACCACCTAATAAGCCACTAAAGCGGTCAGATTCAAAACCAAAAGGTTTATGCATACTTCTCCTTGTTGCTTGTTTTCTGTTGCTTGAAATGTGACCAATGCATTTTGACTGCGGCCGAAGATCTACATAAAAAGAAAGGGCAGTTCTTTGGATAGAAAATGTCTTAACTGCATTATGAACCCGGAATGCATCCTTTATTTAATATTTGTATGCGACAGACAGACAGACAGACAGACACACTTCTTATTCACAGAAATTCTTTGTCGTCTTCATCTCCTGCACTTGCGCTTAGTCTATTTCTTAGTCTATATTTATTGCTTTTCTTTTTACTCTAACTGTGTGTGTTTGCATACAATGCGATAGTTTCCATTCATTTTACATTTTTATTGCCAGATTGTTTTGTGTATACGCTAAGAAGGAAATGAAATTAAAATCCATTGTAGTCAGATCGCCTCCATCCTACATTACCTTTAATGAAACAATGCACCAACGACCCAAGCAGCGACTAGGCTGGAGACAATTCCAAGTTGCAGTCCGTTTCCTGAATTTGGTTTAGTTTGAAGTGCACTGTCGAGGAAAACAACAGCAAGTGGCAAATGGTTTCTCCAAGGTGAACAAAAAGTGTTATTTTATATGTCTCTCTCTCTCTCTCTGCTCAGGTCTCCCTGGGGAGCCTATCTACTGTGTCCCAGAAAGCTGACATGTCCAAGCTGTCCAGAAGGAGAGAGTGTTTGTGTGTCTGTGTTTTTGGGGGGACTGTGTGTGCGCGCGTGCATGCACGTGTATGTGTGTCTTATCCTGTGGTGTGTGTGTGTGTGTGTGGGCAGGGGAGGGTAGAGAGGGTAGGGGAGTCAGAAAAACCTGGTCTTTCAGTCAGACTCCAGACTCGGAACACGTAAAGCTGTTCTCCTTGGCTGCACTCCGACCAGCCTCAGCAAACCTGCTTGACCTCTCCGGCCACCAACCTGGTTTTCATATCCGTGCACCCAGCAGGGGAGAGCCTTGATGTGTAAGTCTTTAGATACCATGGTGCTGAGGAAACCTGTGTTGGTCTAAGAAGCAACATAATGCTTCCTTTTTTACATTTGTCCATGTTGTTCGACTGTTAACACTTCCTAGTGGTGTGTTCTTTGCGACTACAAATACCGCTACTAGTCTGAAGTTTTTGACTAAGACTATACAGTCTTAAAATGCATCCGATGTCACGCACACAAACCACTCTAAGGTCATCTGCATCACACGTCAGTGGACATTTATCCCAGACTGAGTTGCACTATAGAACAGTGAGTCCTGTGTAGATCAAACCAGATTGCACCAGGCGCGGACAGCGAGGACTGGCAGTTGAATTTAGGACCAGCATCAGCCCTGTCTCCTCACTGCCGGAAGACTCCATTCTGGGAACTTTGAGGAAAATGAGAACCGGGATGTAAATGAATTGCTCCATCATTCACCTTCAGGTGTACCGCTTAAGGCACTATCATAGGGAACCTTGTCAAATCGACTGTAAATCACAGCCCTACTGTGGTGGCACTGCAGTCCTCCTTCTGGTGTTTTCAATATTGGAGGGAATCTCATCATGTCCTGCTTTGGCTTATCACAGATATAGGACAAGACACATCAGACAGTGGCGATGATGAAAAAAGACGAAGGAGATGAGAATTATCATTAAGATCAATTGGATGAAGTCAATTATGATGAATGGGAAGGAAATTAGGAATATGAAGATGAGGATGATTAGGATAAACGTGATGAAGAACAAACAGGAAACAGACCCCAAACCACCCAGTTTCTCTTGCTCTCTCTCCATATCTCTCTCTCTTTCTATCTGTGAGTCTCTCTCTCTCTTTCTCTCTCTCTCTCTCTCTTTCTATCTTCGAGTCTCTCTCTCTCTCTCTCTCTCTCTCTCTCTCTCTCTCTCTCTCTCTCTCTCTCTCTCTCTCTCTCTCTCTCTCTCTCTCTCTCTCTCTCTCTCTCTCTCTCTCAGCAAAAAAAAAGGATCACTTCCCCTGTCGGTAAGGATGGATTGGCTGGGAGGTGGGTCTGACACGTCAAACGGCAGCTAGCCTGTGCCACCGTCCCGGTCAGGTCAATGCAACTTGACAGCTAGCTGACGACCCAATTTCCTGATGAGCTGGCTGACACGACACGAACACACCACCACCACTGCCTTTTTAGCTTTTTGGCAACAGGGAAAGAATATATATATAGACGTATAGACACTTTCTCCAGCCGCCGGGCCGCTCCATCTCGCCCGCTTAATTTCCCTGCGCTTGTCACCTGATTATAGAGATGTTCACTTTGTTGTGTCAGCAGACAAGGGGAGTGTGGGGGGGAGGGGGGTTGCTGGATCACTCAGGGAGGCCTCTGTAGAAACGGTAGGTGTCCCGGCCCCTTGTAAGACATCGAGCTATAGCGCAGCTGACGGAGGAGCCGGTCAGCAGGAACGCTTGAGGGACGGGAGTCTTTGTTGAACAGGAGAATGCCCCGTGTACGCTCTGCGGAGGTTGGACCTTCCTGCCCTTCTTGTTTCCTGGGTTTTGTTCGTTCTGGTTTGTATATGTTTTTAGTATCTGTGTTTTTGTTGGAAAAATGGTTGTAAAACTTGTTCAAAATGGCCTGCTCTATTAAAACAATTACGTATGTTTTATAGGGACATGTGTAAACGATTAATGTCAGTGGATGAACTGAAGCTCAGCAGGGTTTTTCCCTTCAAGCTGCCACTAATTCATTGTTTTCATGAAGTCTGCACAGTTTCATTGGTTTTCTTTCATTTCTTACCCCTGGAATCTATCTTAGCTGAAAGATTCAATATGGGGCCTTCCACTTGTCTCACTCTTCAGTGTAAGTTACATGATCATCTATGGTTCATATTGAATGATTGGTTTCAACCTTTATAGCATAGGTCACTATGTTAGAAACACCCCCGCCTACCTCCTCTTAAATACCTTCACAGCAACCATTCATGCACCTTCAGTCAACATTTATTCCTTCCTTCCAGGGTTAACTACCCTGATTGATCCGGCCTTCCAGGAATACTTCAATAAAATTGATAAAGTGACCGATGGATCCTTACTGTCTACATTTCAACACCCTACACACACGCCCACGCACCCACCCACACACACACCCACACACATACACACAAACACACACACACACACACACACACACACACACGCACACACACACACACACACACACACACACACACACACACACACACACACACACACACACACACACACACACACACACACACACACACACACACACACACACACACACACACACACACACACAGACACACTCACACACACACACACACTCACACATGTTAAACGCATGGAATCACTCAAAGAAAAAACACGCGGGAGCACATTTCATCAGCAGTTGGGCGCTTCTTGTTTCTCATAAACATTGATTTACGTCGGCAAAACGCCCTGCTCCTAGCGGAGGAACCAAGGACCAATCGGTTTGGGGTTGTTAATAATATTGTGTAGGAAATAAGCGTTCATGTCCTAGAAGAATTTATAATAAATATTAGCACACTTTTTTATAATAAAAAAGGCCTTAAACAACAGCATATATGCATATACACAAACCTGGCGGGCTTCTTTCTATTAGAATGCAACCATATCTTTCAGGGAGCCTCTTCCCTCTAACTTTCAATTATACTTATCAGAGTGTGCGATTCACAACGCTAGATTCTCTAGTGCCGGGCCTGCCTCTTGCTGTTTACAAAGTGAGTACACTGAGATTGAATTGCAAAACATTTTCTCAATTACATGTCCTGTGAGCATAGGTCCGGCCCTTGAGTCCAAGTGGAACATTTAGTGTGAGTGTGTCGAACATTACCATTTACATTTACTGTAGCCTACACGTAGCATACAAATATTTCTGGGCTGTTTTTATGAAGCGTTTATGGATCACCTGTCAATGAGGACAAAGCAAACAAAAAACATATTAAGAATTATAATTATGGTTTAGAATTGAATCATAGGAGTACCTCCCGGTAATGCAATTTTGAGTTCTGAATTTGTCTTCTTCTGTTTAAATGCAGCACCAATAGTGAAACAATAAAACAGATGAATGATTGAAATTGGCATTGCCTATTCTGTCTCTTATTGTTACCTGTATTCTGTTGGAGGTCTAATACACGATCTGCCAGTGTGAAGAAAACGTTTTCCTACCTAGGGACCACAGATGCAAATAAGGTTTTTAGCCAACTCTGGCCCAACTGTGTTGGGTATCCATGTTGAATAAACTAAACCCCATTTCACATTGAACTTTTCACAAAAACATTACACATTTTCTCCTTTTAGGTCTGATCCGTAGCAAATAAACGATGTAAAAAAGAATATGACATTGTATAGAGTAAAATTTAAACACGCATGGTATGTGCACCGTCCCGTTTACCTCCATGATGTGTAAAACAACTGCTTTCAAATTAAAAAGGAACTTAACTTGGATCACCCAGGGGCCACTCCATGAGATCTACACCAATCAAGGATACTGGTTGGGGACCCTTATACCTGGACATAGATTCAAACAACATCTCTTGCAGGGCTGCCCTTCACACAATCATGATGTGAACCCCTTATTCCAACCTGCATCACAAAGGTGCTTTATTGGATTCAGAGCTGGTGGACCAGAAAAACAGCCGCTAGCACAAGGCACTCAAAACAAAGCTTGATTGGCGACATGACACACCGTGATAAACTACGAGGGGGCGGACCGGTTAGCACTCTTCATGGTTAAACTCTGATCCTCGGGCCTTGGGCATGTCACACCAAGCTGCATCTGACCAGACCCTCAGAGCCTGATGATCAACACTGAGTATTGACTTCCTATAAACTCCACACATGCAATCATTTGATTTGACAGTGGCTCGGTGGATTGGAGGTATCTGATTCAAGTCGTCTAATAATCGATCAATCCCTCGATGGATACGACCACATGCGACTGACTTGGTTCCCCAGACTTAACCAACTTACCTGATAAGCCGTGTATTTTCCTCTGCCGTGCGGGGGGTCCCGGACCGGTCCTGGTGGAAAGGAATTCACTTTGTGGCGTATAATGAGAGTCGGTATGGGGTCCATATGGTTGCCGGGCGGCGAGGCGGGAGCGGTGAGAGTGGGAAACACGGCATGGGGCTGGGATGGGGAGGTGGTGGTGGGGGGGGGGATCATGCCTGTTTTAATGAGATGTGGCGCACCCGCACAACTCCAGTATTCCATGAGGATTACTCACTGGAGTCTTGCACTTCCGTAAGTGAAACACTGTTAATGGCACTGCGATGGAGAAACAGGTGTCTTTGGAATAGAGGAAGCCAACCAGTTTAAAAGCAAAATATATTCATATGTACTGTATATATATATAGATAAAAATCTTTATAAATCTCTGTTGGATTGCATTTTTGCTAATTGTAAGAACAAGCTTTTCAGGGAGCCCTCTGTATTCATCCCAGCAGGCCTGAAAGTCCCAGATTGGATGAAAGTTAGGGCTGCAAAGCGTTCTCTTGGATCTCATTCGTACACGCTGCGGGCTAAACCCCACAAGCTCGGCCAACTCACTCCCTACAGCTCCCCCCCCCCCCTCTCACAAGGCAATCTCCTCCTGTATGGGAATCTTTCACCACTGCAGCCGGCGTCCTGTCAGCGGGGAGGGGTGGGCCAATCAGGGATAAGTCCCGCCTCGAACGCCAGGGTTGGTCAGTCATTTTCGCATGCTGTCCTAACCCTAACCCTAACCCTATCAGAGAAACGTGTTTGACTAACGTTAGTTTAATATACATTACAATTTAAATGACCTTCCCTGACCCTTCGGTCACGTGACAGATTTTTGCCTTTTTGGATTGGATCAGGGATTTGAACCAACATGATTGTATAATCTCCGGCTATCCACTCATTAATATTCATGAATTTCCCGGATTCCGCCTACAAAAACACATTCACTCATGGTACAATACTAGCAACACCGCGGTACAGCACTACCAACATCGCGGTTTAGCACTAGCTAACAGCATAGTACTAGCATACCACTAGCAGCTCCAATAGCAACAGCAGGCACCCTGGTGTCTTCCCTCATAGACAAAGATCAAGGGCGCCACCGACTTAGCTGACGACAGGCCGCCGCGGTTCACACTTTAATAACATTCATACCCCCCCCCCCCCCCAACACCCCAAGTCCCTCTCCCCGACCGCAGAGCTATTATTTCACACGGCCCTCCGACTGGGCCGAATTATCCTGGTTTTGCCTGGGAAATGGGCATTCAAGGTCAGCGTCAGACAAGAACTGTGTGTTATCCTGAGCGTCGAGGGAGCAAGTGTGTGGGGGGGCCAGGGAGGGGGGACTCAAGGAGACCATGCCAAGACCACCCAGGGGCCTATTAGGGGCTACAGATTGCCCGGGTCTTGTCATGCCTTTGCTCTATTTATGCGTCTCAGTTGTCTGTTAAATAATGCATTTCTGTTTAGGCTCTGGCTGATTTTTCTCTTTTTCCCTTTTTTCGTTGCTTTTTTTCTTTTAGCCGGCACCTGGTGTGGTTCTCGTATTTTGGTATTCTGCGGAATGCTTCCCTCCCAAGGCACAGATCTTTTAATGCTAGTGTGTGTGTCTGTGTGGGTGTGTCTGTGGATGAATGTGTGTCTGCGTGTGTGCTTCTGTGTGTGTGGGTATGTGGCGTGCATTTCTGTGTGTGTGTGTGTGTGTGTGTGTGTGTGTGTGTGTGTGTGTGTGTGTGTGTGTGTGTGTGTGTGTGTGTGTGTGTGTGTGTGTGTGTGTGTGTGTGTGTGTGTGTGTGTGTGTGTGTGTATGTGCGTGTGTGCGCGTGTTCTTGCATTCATAAGTGGGTGTATGTGTGTGTGCATTTATATGTGTGTTTGTGTTTATTTCCGGCTTGGTGTGTCTGTCCATCGTTCATCTATCATTTATTTATATATTTATATACTTTTATCAATCCCAATAGGGAGATTCAGTCTCTGCAGTAACACATCCTATGCTTTGAGCTAGGAGCCGTTGGCTGCCTGCCTCACAGGGCGGAGCCCAGGAACCTACTCCAGGTGTAGGGGCCCTAGCCCTGCCTCGGTGGTGAGCGGGGCCGGAGTGTTGTCTTGCCTGTAACCGTTCTGTGGGAGGAAATTAGACACCCATATGAACACGGGGACGACGTGCAAACTCCAGACAGAAACCGGAACCGTCTAACCGTGAGGTATCAACGCTAAACCACTTAGGTGTGAGTGTGTGTTAGGATTTGTGTTAGGAGATGTGCGGGCAGATGACTGAAGTGCGAACCCCCGCCATACATCATTACCACCCTGTTATGGGTAGCTAGAGTGATGTTGGGCTAATGTTGAGACTAGGATCACACCTTGCATAAACAAATAATTATATATATATATATATATATATATATATATATATAAATTCATATTATTTTAAGTATTTTTGGATTGAGTCCTTGAAAGTAAGACTCACACAGCACCAACACACATACACACTCCAACAGAATCTTCTAGCAAACTGAAATATCTGAGGTATCGAATGTTTTGGTTTGTTGTTTTGGTTATCCTTCACTGTAAAAGCTGTATATACTTCGATGATTAGCCTGTTTGGTCAGGCTCTCTTCACATAAGGTGATGACCTCTGTTTGGACAGTAGAACCAGCATTGCTGCATCTCATCTCTGCCTGATGTTAATATACGGGTGCCCCTGCCTCGAGCGGTTGATCCCCTGAATAAGGATATTCTGGACTCGGTAAGTTGTCCTTTATTTCCAAAACAAAAAGTGACAAAGTGTGTCCCAGAAAATATAAGAGCGACAGAAACAGGCATCTATACAGTAGTAAAAACGAAGACTCGCTACTAATAATAAGCCTGTCTGAACTAGTTTGTTTTCAAAACCAGAAAGGGAAGACCGGTCTCCTTTACAGTATGCGCCGTCTAAGAGCTTGGATGCAGTTCCACAGGGAAGGTGCCTCAACAGACAAGGAGTGTTCACCCCTTGTCTTCGGTCCGGCACAAGGTCAATGGACAGAGGATCTGAGGGACCCTTAGGTTCTGAGTGGCCTTAAAAGTTCTGATTGATTCCGTTTTTTACTGGTCCTCATCTTGCGGAGGTTCTCCAGGTAACTTTGAGGCGTGGGAGCTGAAAGCCATAGCTGATTCAGATACAACAAATTGGGTGAAAAATCTGTGATTGTGGATCGGCGTATACTTCGCTCCGTCTTCACCTCCCTTTACAAATGGGAGCAACCTGTCCACCATGACTCAGAACACCTCCTCTGGTGAATAATGGACTCCGAGGTGGAAGGAGAGGCAGAAACGAGACGCGTGCCTTGACGGAAGCGTCATCACTTTGACCTTGGCTGCATCTGGCGGTTCCACGACGTACGCTCTCCCGAACCACCAACCTTAACGTTGCAGCTGCCCAGGACGGCAGCTCAAAGAAGAGGAGAATCCTCCTCTCTGCTCCTCCGACCGTGAGCCAGGACAAGGTTCATATCATCGTGTTACTTGTATTGGTAGCGTGGAACATGCTTCAAATGCTCTCCCTGCTCTGTTTCAGAACGCCAAAGCCGCTCCCGTCTCTTTTGTCTCCGGCAAAGGGAGCCTCCTCTGTCGTCCTACTGTGAGGGTGCAGTGTATATATTCCCCTCCAGTTTTAAATACTTTACAAAGCGTTCCCTCGGCGCACATCAAACGCGCCAGTCATTCCACTTGTTGCGAAGCGCACAGCATGATATGTGGCAGACGCCAGAGTTTCGGTCCCCATGTTGCATTTTGCTCTCAACTCCTCTTCGCTGAAGTCTGTCGTCGTCTTCCTCATTTGCATTAAAATGGAAAATTACCCGATTCATTCGAATTGGGACGGGCATTGCCCTAGCTGGGTTCAGAAGCAAGCAAGCCACTTTAATTAAAAAAGAATTAAGTCCCATTTTGCTCTCAGCTCAACTAGTGCTCAACAGTTGAATAGTTATCAATAACACACCATGGGTTCCCCCTTCTCCTCTGGGTTCTGGTATTCATGCCCGACGCCCGGAGACCACAGGAACGCAGTCATTTCACTTTTTCAGAGGAGGCTACTTTTCCACTCAAATAAAAACAGAATAGTAAAATGCTGATGGGCACTTAAAATGAGTGTGAGTGTGTGTGTGTACTTGAGGCCCAACTCGGGGCCTTTCGGTGCAGGGCTGATTGCTTATCATAACAGTGTTACATGGCCACTGAAGGGCCACACAGCACGGGGCCCAGGTGCACTGCCAGGATACCAGGGAGCATGCTTTATTGGACTGCCTTTTCAAGCTGTGACGGGGAGAATCAAAGATGGGGAGAATTAAAGATGTGCTGAGTCGTGCTCACGCTTCACACGTATTTTAACACAGGGGTCCAGTTTATTGATGAAGCTCTTTGTTGTCTTTGCGGCCGGGCAGAGGGACTGAAGAGGCAATGGGGTTTGAGGCGTTGCTTCAGAGGGGATGGTAATTATTAACCTGTGCGAGTGTGTGTGTTTGTGTGTGATCAGGTGATAGTGAACATGTTGAAATGATGGGTCAATGCAGGGTGGCGAAGTGGGCATTCATTTTTTTCACTGCGGCTCTGCAGCAATTTCCGGATAACCACTTTCCATTCGTTAAAGGCCAAAGTAGGTCAGTGAGGATATCTGTTTTAGGAATATAATAGAGCGAGTTACCTTATTTATTTATTGTACAGACATTGTAAAGTTACTTACAGACACAATATGACACAAATGATGGCTGTTGTGAATCTCACACCCGAATATTAGTTTTCTATAATTACAGAAGCGACACACCTGGAAACCACCAGCGGGTGTCGACGGCAACCAAGAATGGTTGCCGACGGAGGCAAGCAGTAAGCACACTATCTCGAAGTAGCACATGGACGCCACTCTGTTGGACATTCATTCACTGATTTCCACGCTACCCCAAAAACACACAAACACTGTCTGCCACTGTCACACTGAAGGGCAGTCTCAGTCTGTCAGTCTCTCATGCAGGCACGAATAAGTATTTAATAAAGTTAATGCAAACAACAATTTTAAGAATTTGCACGGCTAAAATGGCCACGGAACCAGTGATCTGCGAGATCATGTTTTATCTGCGCTGGCTCGTGTCAGGCCCCCCTGCTGTTCTGACTGATTTCCAGCAGATATGGCCAATCACAGCGGTTTATCCGATATGGCGCGTGTTTGATATGATGACTTAACAGAGGACCGTCCAATGAGCATCAAACTGCTGATCTAGTTAAAACAATAGGCGAGTTTCAGATCGTCTGCATTGGACCGCATTTATCAACGAGACTCATCCAACACCCCACATCCACTTTCCTCACCTTTGACCCTGGAAGGACAAGTGGTTGAACAGGTGGTGAAGTTCAAATACCTTGGCACAGAGATCGACCAACGTCTGTCCTTTAGCCAGCATGCAGATGGGGTTTACAAGAAGGGACAACAACGTATGTATCTCCTGAGGAAACTAGACACCTTCAATGTCAGCAAAGACATTTTGTCAACTGCCTACCAATCTCTGGTGGAATCCATCATCACTTGCAACATTACATCCTGGTACGGCTTCCTCACAAACGCAAGCAAAAGCAGACTTAATAGATTAACTAAGCAAGCAAGCAAGCTAATAGGAATACACCAGAAAGCGCTGGAGGATCTGTATATCCAGGCAGTGGGAAGGAAGACCAACTCCATCCTCTTAGATCCCTCCCACCCACTCCATCCTTGTTTTGATCTACTTCCTTCTGGCAGAAGATTCAGAATGCCTTTGGCCAGGAAAGCTATCTACAAAAAATCATTCATCCCCATAGCTATACACACACAGAACACTCATTCCTCAAAGAACTCACACAAATAACACACACACACACACACACACACACACACACACACACACACACACACACACACACACACACACACACACACACACACACACACACACACACACACACACACACACACACACACACACACACACACCTCCAAGCCTTCAGTCAAAAGACAATTTTCTAGTATGGCAACATACTAGACAATAAAGCTTTTTGAATCTTGAATCTTGAATCTTGAATCTTGAATCTTGAATCTTGAATCTTGAGAAGATCCGGCGGAACTCGTCAACAAGGGGGATGGCATACCAAGTGGCTCTTGCGTTCTTAATAGCAGACGAATTTGACGCATTGGATGTCCCCTTATTGATGCAAGCTGAGGAGCAAAGGTGCTGAATTTTCTGCAACCAAGGGATTTTGGTCGCCAAATGTAGTTTCATATTGAACAATCTCCAGCCCCTCATTCAAAATAGAAAATACATGATGAGTGATGAAGTGAAAGTTCACAAAAGCGTCTCTTTTTAATATGCATAGTTTTGGAGAGGGCACCAGGCACGCCTCTCTGAAAGGAGTTATGTCATCATTTCTCACAATGGAAATTCCACGTGGTAATTCCAACCAACCAGGGCAACGGTTTGATATGTTGAGGGGAGTGTCTTATGTCCACGCTCGAGAGCAAATGCCCAGAAAAGCAGGCGGAAGTTGTTTTCCTGAAACTACCGCGTGTTTTGAAAGCCAGGTGACTCGTCGCATCGGAAGTTATCCCAGGTATTTCTGACGTTTTTCATCCCAGAATGCATTCTGACGCATGGCAAACGAAGCCACATGCCTCATCTGAAGCTCGCCTAATATATGACTGAAAACGAGAACTCACCGGAGAATACAAGGGTTTCTAGCAATGACGGCTGCCAATCTGACAAAGAGAACACGGTAGAGCCAAAGGCCAATTGATGAGGGAAAACACAGGTGAACACAATTAGCTAATGAACATAGGTGAGGACAATGCAGGGAAACAAGAGTGAGGGGAGGAAGGAGGACATCTCCAGGACTAAAGTTGAAACACTTGAAACAAACACACACACACACACACACACACACACACACACACACACACACACACACACACACACACACACACACACACACACGCAAGCGCGCGCACACACACACACACACACACACGCGCACACACACACACACACACACACACACACACACACACACACACACACACACACACACACACACACATACACACACACACACACACACACACATTCGAGTGGAGTTAAAATCTGTAACTTCAGATCCTGATCCTTAGACCATATGTTTAAATTGCTACCCTAAAGACCACTAAAATGTATTGACATTTTTCTCTGCTTAATCACAGCAGATCATAAATACAAAGAAAATAATGAGAGTGAAAACAGCAGCAGCAGCAAAACACCCAGCATATTGTGATAAAAATGAACTTTGCGTTCTTGCAAAAATGGGTTTAGGCGAATTCAGTGGTTGGTATGAGGCATATTCCAATTCTTTGTCTTAACATGATCTAATGATGTTTGTAATTAGCATAATGTTTTTAGCATATAGAGTGTTTCACAACCTCACACTTAAGACTTTTGGGATGGGGGTGGGTCAAAACACCCACAGTGTAGTGGAGAATGTGAATGTGTGAATTTGTCATTCCAGCCTTGTTTTTGTGTTGTATACACACCCATTACACACAGTCGTTTTGGTCAAAGACGTCTTGGTTTGGAGGAGTTGGGGGGTTGTTTGCATATTCAACAGGTGGCGATCGATGGGATCAATAGGTCACGTGGGTAACCGCTCTTTTCCCGCGTGGCCCGGCTTCTTGCCATTAATTTGCCGCCGTTGACCTCTGGCCTGAGTTTTAGTGGGGGCCAACGTTGCCCGCCTGCAGATTGGACAACAGACGGACATCGGGAATGACGGGCTGATCCAACCCCCTCCGGATCTCTTCTCCGGGAAGTCAAACGCGTGGAGCCTGTGTGGTGGCTGCACATGGGGGTCAGTTTGCTATATATATATATACATTTATTACACGGGTCTTCTCAATGCCGTGAAACGCTCTGTTCAATTGCATGGGCCCTTCACAACTTCCGGCGGTGAATTATATTTGATAATTCACCGTTGCTAAGTATAATTGGCCGCAGTCAAGGAAAACAAAGGATTTTTTGCCTATAATGACGTCTTTCGTACCACTCCGCAAGTATTCCGGTAACTTGTCAACCCCAGCGTCTTCGGTTGCTAAGCGACGTCAATGCCTTTGGCCGACTTTTTCTCTGCTGATCAACACTACGAATGCTGGTAACAAAATAATTAGTAAAAAGACACACCATGTGAGGTTATTTTTTCATTTTGGCAAGTAGCCATGTAATAAGCGGGATAATGTATATAACGCTGCCGGTCATTATCGAAAATAAGCCCCTTCAGGGCGAAGCAAGACACCTCCGCTGCTTTTTGGTGTCTTGTTCCCCCTGTCAGGGTTTATTTTCCCAATAATGATCGGCGTTCTATACATTATCCCTTACAGATATAGGTTTATTTTTGTGCTTCTTTTTCTAGACTCAGCAACATTTCCCTGCTGTTTGCGCTTTGGTCATAGTGCACTTTAGCCACGTTCACTTATTTTTTTGATCTTTTTAAAAATATATTATTTTTAATTTGCAGAAGACATATCGTCTCATCTATCATTTGAATCTTATTTGAGCTTCAGTTTCACAAAATGATCCCAAAGATTCACCAGATGGTGAACCTTTATCGGGCCATTTCTTGTCAAATATTGA
Organism: Gadus chalcogrammus; assembly: GCF_026213295.1. Taxonomy (NCBI): domain Eukaryota; kingdom Metazoa; phylum Chordata; class Actinopteri; order Gadiformes; family Gadidae; genus Gadus; species Gadus chalcogrammus. The sequence goes on along the minus strand of NC_079419.1, from coordinate 8,967,160 downwards.
GTTTCACTGTAACCATATCATATTGTCAAATTCTATCTATTTCTCTTTTATTATTATCTCTTGTATTATAATTACAATACAAAAGTTTTTGTTAAGACAGTTGGGATTCATAAACAGTTATACCTGCTGTACAAATGCATTGTGGGGGATCCAAGCAACCGTAGTGTACACATTTCTTTAAACACTACGCCATCCGCGTGCTTTAAGTAAACAGTTTTCCTTTTTGTTTGTGTAAACATGCCTTCGGACATACTAAAAATTGTTCTCGCACGTGGTATGCTAGCTTAAAGTCTGGAAAACAGCCTTGGAGCTTGTACATCTTTCACATTGTTCTCTTCGGTTCCACATGAATTAACATTAGTTTTTATTTTCGTGTCGATTACCTCAAGGCCTTAAACAACAGCACCTGCGTGAACCAAAGTCCTTGAACATCTGTAGCCGAGGTAGAAGTAGCGCCATATGTGATGCATGATGACAGCATATGCTAAAGGTATGCTCATACGTCCTGCAGCTGTCTGCTCGAATTGCAGCTGCGCACTCGCACACGCGTTCCTCAATTAGTGACTGCCAATGATCGCGTCCGCGCTGATGCCTAACGAGACTGTGTTGTTTAGTGACAGCCAATGGCCACGTCCACGCTTATGCCTAACGAGACTGGGTTATTTCTCTGCACAAACTCAACTCAAGAGAAAGGCACACAGCACACACACACACACACACACACACACACACACACACACACACACACACACACACGCACACACACACCCCCACACACACATGCAATCACACACACACTAGAGTCACACATATGCGCGCACAAGCACAAACACACACACAAAAATCAAACACACACACTCACTAGTTGCGGGGAAAGGTTCTCCTCTGTTCATTTTACAGGCTCTCTCTCAGAGACCCCCCATCACACACACACTCACTCACTCAATCACTCGTCATCGGGGATCAGGTGGTGGGCCTCGGCTGATTATTTGAGGGTGCAGATGACAGAGATAGAGAGAACTGGGAAGAAGGATTAGGGACGAGGATTCCTCTCTCTCTCTCGTGCTTTTTTATAGCCTGTGATTCATTGTTCCGGATGATGGATGGCCTAATACCTGCCTGGGCTGCGCACTCCCTCTCCCTCTCGCTCATGCACGCTCTCTCTCTCCCTCTCTCATAAGTCCTCTCTTTCTCTTTCTCTCACGCATGCTCTCGCACTCTCTCCCTCGCTCATGCATTCTCTCTCTCTCTCTCTCTCTCTCTCTCTCTCTCTCTCTCTCTCTCTCTCTCTCTCTCTCTCTCTCTCGCTCTCTCTCTCTCTCTCTCGCTCTCTCTCTCTCTCGCTCTCTCTCTCTCTTTTTCTCCCTCATGCCTGCGCTCTCTCTCGCTCTCTCCCCCCGTGGGCTCAGGCTTTATTGAGGTGTTTAGATTCACTTATCTGGGGGCCCCTGGGTTATCTCCCTCCACTCCTTCTGTGATAAGTGGCGTCTCTGTGATGGCCCTCTGTAGATATCTCCTCTCCCTACGCTCTCTCCCTACCTCTCTCTCTTGCTCTCTCGCTCTCTCGCTTCCTGACTTTATGCCATCTGCCATGTTGCACTGCAGGTAGAAGTGGTTGAACTAAGGTCGCTTGGCAAACTGTCTCTAAGAACTTGCCTTATCCGCTGAATGACAGCAAAGCATTGTGGGAATTGTAAGATAAATACATGGGGAACGGATCTGCTGAATGAGAACAGAGCATTGTGGGAAAATGACATGGAGAACAGAGGAAACAGAAACAGGAAACAGAGGTAACACTTGTTGATTAAAGGTTAAATTTAGGTTGTTTTTACATGCAGAACTTGCAAAAAAATAAATAATATTAATAATTATACATCAGCAATTATGAGTTATTGACGGTGTAAAAGGGAACATCGGGTCATAGAACAGGCTTTATAGGCCTTCCTCACAGATGTGATTACACAGGTGTAATTGTAGGGGAGACCACGGTTGTATGACATACAGCCCCCTAATTAACTTAACGAGATACACTGGTCCCCTCCCCTGCTATTACACCTCTGCGATAAAGACCAATAATTAACAACGGATATTGCTGACATATATATATATATATATATACATCCATCCATATATATATATAATACTTTAGCTCATTATACCCATACCAATTGTTTAGTCACCAGAAAATCCACATCTGCCGTAGACCACTGGCAGCACAAGACAAATAAGGAAACAAACAGACAGACAAACCGGACAAACAGAAAGCAAAACCGTGCACATATTGGATGTGAAGTTGCCTTTACCTCAATGACACATTTCAGCCCATACAGAGGGTTTGTGTGGTTCACCTGTGAGGACGCATTGGGGGGGGGGGGGGTGGGGTTTGATAATTCCGTTTATTCTGGTTGCGTGATGGCGACCTTCAAGCTTTTTTCCTCCTCTTATCTGTTCCACAGAGCAGCGCGTTGCGTGTGGACGTCCATACCTATGCACACGTGTTTGAACATCTGTGTTTGGGCTCAGTCAACGCCATGCCAGTTGGACTTGTTTTCCGACGGCGAAGGCAAACACACACACACACACACACACACACACACACACACACACACACACACACACACACACACACACACACACACACACACACACACACACACGCAAGAGAGTGGAGACGGGGAGGGGAACACATTTGGTTCAGTTTAATTGGAATCCATTCATTTTAAAAAACCGAGATGTGTTTTTTTTGGGGGGGTGAAACAAATGGTGTAATCTGGGTGTCTGGTACCGTACCGGTACGGGGAGTCCCAATACAATTATCGGTGCCCACATTCCAGCTGTACCGTACTTTGGTCACATGCTGTCGCCTAGTTTGGGTTTTCAAGACATGGAGGGAGGGTTCTGATCTGTGTTTTTTGGTCTAGTATGTTGCTTATTTTTATTTAGGTCGACTTGCTGATGTAATAGAGTGCAATTGTGTGAAGTCATGACATGATTTGTTTCGGTGTTTCAGTGGTGTGTTTTTGCATAGTTTATTCCTTGATTTTTACCTTGTTAGACATGTATAATTCTGAAGTTTCAGATGTGAAAGGTGGGTTCACACCCATTCATTCACTCAAATCAGACATGAATTTGAACCGGCTGAGGCTGGACCAAATCATGGCAAATTCAGCTTTTGCAATGATCCCTGTAGACTCGCATATCACCTATTTTAGCAACTCTGATATTCCCTGATATTAGGTCTCCATCATGCCATCCCCCAACACCAACCCTCACCCCCCCCCCCCCTCCCCCAATCGTCCTGTCACTCACATGAGGGGCCCCCCATCTAGAGGATACCTCTAATCTTGACCATTTCTAATCTCAATAACCCCGGGGGGGGGGGGAAGTTGAATTACTTAATTATACAGGATCAAGTCCAGAGCCCAGCCGCCCCCTCCCCCACCACGATCCAGGTCTTGATTGAGTATTGACTGAACACTGAGAACTGCTCCTTCACTTCCCATGTGGTGGGGGGTGGTTTTGTGAAGGTTTATCCCAATACAGCAGTTACAGCTGGGAGGTAAATGTCTCCCAGAATGCAACATTATTGCCTCAAAAACACCCTTGTGATTCTACACTCGCGAGTGGTGTAAAAAAGCAACCTTACTTTTAACTGCTGCAGCTTTCCTGCCCTTGTCTTTTTGTATTTTTTAGTAAAAAAACGATTCTTACTAAGATCTTGATGCTAATTTGACAATGTTTCAATCCGATTCGAACTCCGGCCCTGACTCTTGGTCTCCAACCTCACAGGCCTTGTAATTCAGTTTACTCGGTGTTCCAATATTGGTTGTAAACTTGGTTCAACCTCAAACGAAAGTTTCCTTTCTAAAAAATAATGGGTTTTTTTGTCTAAAGAATGTCACGGCTGTAATTGGCTTGTATTTTGTATTCTCCACTGAAGGTTATAAGAAATGCAAAATTAATCATTCTTTTCGAATGTGGATGAGGAAAGTCTTGGAATGTCTGTCTGTAAATTGGAAAAACGTTAACTTGCAGCTGGTGATTGGATTTCGGGGGAAGCAGGGATTGTGGGTACTGGAAGATGTACGCTAAACGCTGCTACACCAAACCACCATCAGCCTAGTGAAGGTGTTTCAACTCTTAGTTGGTTGGCAGTAAACAGCATTTCACCCAAACTCTCCATGAGGTTTTTTTGACAATAACAGGATTTGATTATCAGAAAAAGGATGGTGGGTTTTCTTCCTTGTTTAACTGCCCTGTTTTCACCCGCACATTCAAATATTTGGGTATTCTGTTATATTCTGGCATTTGTACGAAAGGTGCACACTAATTCCAACCAAATCTTATACCGTTCTTTGAACTCAATCTTGATCAAATATGTATTTTTGATGTAGAAAATGAAAACTATTTAAAGCTTTTTTTCAAAAGATTTTTTTCTTTTTAAAAGCGGTGAATTTAAAAGGGCTATCACAAATTATTAGGGTCGGCCTACTCCTATTTATTTTATATTGTTGATCTCTCCTAATCTCCATTCCATAAAACTGCTTTGAAGTGAATAAGCGCTTGCATATGCAGTGTTTTCCCTACACCCAAATCTTCTAGAAAGTTGGTACACAAAAAATATTTTCGGGAAAGGGGAAGATGTACATAGGGATTTTTTAAGGGGAGATTTGTGTCAGTGTTCTGCCCCCTGATCACAAGGAAGCATTGAAGGTGAGTATCTATTTCCCTTTGACTAGAAAGTCAATACTAAGAGCATGAGCACGTTGTTGGTTTGGTGTTTTATGAAGGGTAAGAAAAACACAAAATATCACAAGCCTTGATGGAAAAGGGCCTCCGTGCCTTATAAAAGTATTGTTCTTACAGAATCCTATTATATTACTTGGAGTCTAAATTCTTTAAGTTTAAATCGAACATTAAAAATAGTAAAAATAAGAATAACTTATATTTTAAGGTTCATCACGTATTTAGAGGGAAAAATGCCTTAGTCAGATAGATGGTTTGGGCAGAAAGTGATTATGGAATGTAAAAAGCACTGGCTTAGGATACAGCCATTGAGGCACAGTGAATCAGCAGCATTAGGAGAGTAGAGTTAGGTTAGATATCAGAATCTGGCCTAAACACGACTTCAGCAATTACGCTATGAGGCTAACGAAACGGAACAAAACAAAACCTCAACACGTCTCGTCTCTCGCTCACTCTCTTTGTCGTAATCGAGCAGGGCTCGTCGTGGGATTAGGCGTGAGTCGTGCCACCTGTGTGAGGCTGTGAGTAAAGTTCTGCCAGTGACGCTGGGTAAATGTATGTCACTCATGCCTGGCGAGGACAGAGGCACCCTGAGCGTGCTGTCACCTGGCCCGGCGCACGTCAGATGTTCTGGCTTCGTACGCGGCGCTTCAGACGGAAGATGTTTCAAGGGACGCCCTCCGGGCTGTACGGCGCAACAAAAGAAGTCCTCAAAATAAATAAATAAAGTGCTACCCTTGACCATCTCAAGGGCGCTCCTTTGGAACTTCTCCCCCTTGAAAGCTTTGTCACATCCAAACTGTGAAACAATTGCTTCTGCCCCGACTGGGCAGTGTTGGCAGCATCATCAAAAAAACTCTCAGGAACATAACTATAACGTACGCCCATATAGGCTACCGTGAGCTCCCTTAAGTATGAGACTTTATAGTTAGAAAAACCTACACAAATAGATTTATTAAATGTGTGTTCGCTTTAGGGCACAAAAAAGTCATGCTCTCTTAATCTGCCCTGTTTCACAACAACCCCTGAGTTATGGCCTTGTTGACGTAGTCACAATAGTTGCAGTCATTCTTAAAGTGTTCCCCTATAGTTGCCCAACTTTATCTTCACAAACGAGGAAAGAGGTGGCAAACACCTTTTAACACAAGCCAATTAACGTGACCGCGTTAAGAGTTAATTAGCATCGCCTCAGCCTCGTCTGCCAGGGTTGCAGCCTTTAATGGGCCTCTATCGGCATTTGATGAATGTTCAAATGATGGACGACAGAACATAAAAGTGCCAGTTAAAGGAGTTAAAAAAATAATGAGTCTCAGCATCCGTCTTAGGAAGCCTTCAGAGCCGACAGGACTGAAGGGCTGGCTGCCTCAATTAATTATTATTATTTTTGTTTTGTATTTAGAATATAAACTACAATCAACAATATCTTTCTATTTTTATACAATGACAAGAGTGTAAAGTAGGCGTGGAAGACAATATTACATTTTTGTCGATCCTGTCCAACAGCTCCGGACGACAACCAAATGGAGCGCAGGACAGAATGGGTTCAGGATGTTAGCAAACATCTTACATGCCTTATATAACACCAACAACAAGGGACGCCGTTTGTCCATCAGAGCAGGTGCTCCAAAAATGAAAGCCCTTTCTTTTTTACATTAGCCCCAACTCGGCTCCATTCACACCTTGACATGGTCTATTGTGATCTGGATTATCAACCTTCAATGCTGCTTTCTCATTTTTTAAGACCTCGTCCGATCACCGTTCCGTGAGTTCAAGGCCTCAAATTCATCAGACGCAGAAGCACTACGGCAGATGAAAACATTAAGCCCTCCATCTGCTTGCTTTCCTGGAGCCCCCCCTCCCCATCCTCCTCCTCCTCCTGCACTCAACCCACACCACGTGCCCACCTTCTCCTCCCTCCTGCGTTGCTCCTCTTCAGTTGGGAGGAGAAAGGAGGTGATTGCGGTGGTTGTAGTGACCTGCATATTGCAAGTACAGGGATAGGTGATTACATCGTCTGGACTGAGAGCTTTGCTTGTGGTGCTGGGATCCCAGCTGTAATCAATATCAACCCGCCAACCCTCCACCCTCTCCATCCCGACGACACCCCACCCCCGCCCCACCGTGCCACCTTGCTAATGTTCTACCCCCCCCCCCCCCCTCCACCCCAACTGCATGTTAAATATCCCCGGGCAACAGCTCAGCCTGCACTTTAATTATTCTCTCAAAGTCATCAGTGGCCGCCAACCGACACTGAACTTGAGAAAACTATCAATGAATCACGTTTTAATTTATGGATTTATTTTGCCTTTTGTTTTTCTTTGTTTTGTCGATGGGCCGGTTGGTTTGTTTGCGACAGCTCTCCGATAAAGAGGCGTTTGTTTTGAAATAAAAAAATGAAGAACGTACGTTGTATATGTTTAAGATTCTCTATGCAATCATTGGATTAGAAATTAAGTCTTCAGTATAGAAACGACTGTTGTTTTTACACTATCGATGAATTTCATTCCAACAATTTGGCAGGATCAGGATGTTACTTAATCTTTGCACGCAATAGCTGTGTCATTATATATATATTTTTTTTTTTTTGTGTCTCAATAATAATAAACTTTGGCACTTCTATTAAAGGTGAGCTCTCCCAGGCAGGTGATAGAAACCATTTACTCACATGCTAGTGGCTCATGGTGTAATGAAAAAACAACACACACATTGACAGCCTCACACACTCTCTATCTCTGGACAATCCTCTGTAATATTCCTAGAAGATAATAAGGTTTCCAAATGACCCACGCCTTCTCCCTGGTCCTTATTTTAGCACCAAACTTGGAGAGTGATGATGGAAGAGACGGTGGCTATATTTAGTGGGCTGCCTATACATATTTTATCTCTCTTCGTCACGTTAGTGAGAGGTCAGCAGTCTCGCTGTAGTCACACAACTTCCGCTTCCTTTTTTTATATGTATACATCCATCATCTTCTGCCCTAGTTGATTATATGATTCCAAACTACTTAACTTAGTTCATATCCCAGAATCAAACCTCTGCAATTGAAACACTCTTAATGGCTAAAGTTGATCTGTTTATCGGTCAGCAGGACTAGTTGAAGTCTTATTATCGGTTTGTTTTATATGGACTTCCTTGACTCAGTAGTACTACTTTGAAGTATTGCATACCTTTCTTTCTCTGAGCTATAGGGAATATCGCCAAACAAACCTGTTTTGGCAACCAGTTGGTCATCAGCGTTCAGTTATTTAAAATGTATCAGTATTTATATATATTCGTCCACAATATTTTTTTCTCTTTGCAATGGCTAGTTCAACCCTTGCAATTGCTATTCAGTGAGTGTGTGAGAGTGCGTAAATTGAAAACGGTAAACAAAAAGTAAAAAAAGATAAATGAATACTAAACCAAACGAGATCTGTAATTGGGGGAGGGGATAATGACAATTACTCAGGGGGGGACGTTTGGCTCCAATTCCCCGTCCAAATAACATTTATTTCCCTTCCCTTTCCCAATCTTTATTTATGCTGTTGCTTCTATTGATCATGCACACGGGAAATGATGTCTCCAGGCTTGAATGCCAGTTGGGGGGTGGGGGGGGTAGGGGGAGTGGGGGGTACATTAATCACCAGATCCATCGTGCTGTCGATACGGCCTGCGCTCTGTTTGGAAATGGATCACATTCCGAGACCACGGTGGGGGGGGCGTGGGATTACAATACAGTGTTGTGAGGCCAGGATATTGGGAAGCCAAAGCCAAAATTCCAGAAAAGCACAATAAAGATAATCTACCGTAATGAAATCAAATGTTATCTAATGTCTAATTTCATCTAACGCACATGACACACACACGCGCGTGCGCGTGCACACACACACACACACACACACACACACACACACACACACACACACACACACACACACACAGACACACACACACACACACACACACACACACACACACACACACACACACACACACACACACACACACACACACACACACACACACACACACACACACACACACACACACACACACAGTTCAGAACAACAGAGCATGATCGGTTTCCAAATTAAGCATTACTCAACACTATACTAAATTGGATTCACTATAAATGCTATGTCGATATACTATATTGTTTTCTATGTATAGTATCCGCGTCCTATATTTATTTCCTTCCCATTGTTTGATGGACTGTGTGTTTTTGTGGTTCCCTAGTGAGCAATGGTATGATTCTTTTCTTTAACAGACACAGGCTGCTCTCCCAATAGTGGGCCTTTGTTGATCGTATGAAATCATACATTGACATTGGGGGAATATTACTACAGAAGACTGACCCGTGCACACACACACACAAGTGTACACAATGCAGAAACAGACATGTGTGTGCCAACATGCACACACACAAACACACACTAATGTCTCTAACAAACACACATGCACACACGCAAACACAGACACACACACATATGCATTCAGTAACACATACAGACATGTAGACTTCACGCACGCACACAATCATAAACAGACACACACACACACACACAGACACACATACATACAGACATGTAGACTTCAGGCACGCACACACACAAACAGACAAACACACACACACATGGTTGGAATAATGATTATGATGCAAAGGGAAACAACAATGCCAGAGTTTGGGCTTGGAAGATGTTCTTTATCCTCTGCAGGATAGAGGGCTCTTTGACACATTTTAAATCTGTCTTGTCTCTCATTCGTATAGCACCTGTCAATCAATGTTTCTTTCTCCTTTGTACTGTCTCTCTTCCTAGATGGCCGTCTCTATGCTCTTCTTTCACACCATAACTTTCTATTCAATTGCTGAAACTCATGTATAGTCAGTAGTACAGAAAGAAAGTAAACAGCCTTTTAAACTATCGTCAATACTAGTTTACGTGTATATCGATAAGTCATAAATCAGGGAGTCGAGGCAGGGCATTTTAAAACTCAATTACCCTCAACGGACGTGGTAAATAAATTATGTAAATAAATTATGCACTGTGGTCTTCGTTGGCTTTTACTGGGATTCAAGTTACCTGAAGATGCCCTTGTTAGTGTTGAACGTGCAGAACTGAAGCAAAGAAGCAAATCCTTGGGAAGGGTTTGTTTGGTGCCTGGGGGAGGGGGGGATGAGGGGGGGGGGGGTTACCAAGAAGATTTTGATTGCACTAAATCTTTCAGGTACGATCATTATCTCCATAATGTTACCCACGGTGAACAGCTGGGTTATTGGCAGAAAAAAAAAAAAAAAATCTTCCCATCTCGTTGTATATGCAAATGAACCCCTTTGAGCGCCACTCTATGGATGGAGGTCGTTATGGCTGTCAATCAGCTGACAAATGAGACTCATCCTCGTCACCTTGTCTGCCAAAACAGAGGAGACTTCTCAGAAAAGTCCTATCAAATGTTTATCCTAGGCCCACATATATAGACAACGAGCTACTTCAACGCTTAGCACTGGGTATTGGTTTGGATCTCAGGAGATGATGCCACTGTTTCAAAGCCATCAAGACGGAGAGATTTGTTCCCATGGTATCTCTCATGACAGGGCTTCACAATGAGTGTTCTTCAAAAAACGAGTATTATGGTCTGGATAGCTAGCTTAGTTGATGGATGGAAATTCAGGCAGAGTTTAAGGCATTCTGAAGTGCTACCATTGATACCATTGATTGATGCATGGATGGATGGAGGGACAAACAGACAGATGGTCACTCTGACAGATGGATAAACATATTTGATCGGATGAATGTAGATGAATGTATCGGTATGTCTGTGTCCAACTTGACTTGGACAAGCTTATTTATTTTAAATGTATTCTGTGGCTTCACATGCAAGAATGCTTCATAACAGTTTTGTAGCTTCATCCCTCAACTTTCAAATGTTGCCAGATTTTTGTGTCAGGCTTTAAGATATGGCAAAAAAATTGGCACTGTACCATGCAAACCAACAAGGCAAGCTCTGTACTTCCTCGCTATCATTATTTGAGTTGAGTAGAAGAGACCAAAAGTCTATCCTTTTTGTCCCTCATGCGATCATTTAACATAATATATTCTTCCAGTTGAAGAAAACATTTCTGAATGCCATCAACTGACAAATTCATAGTGATTCTCTGGGGTTTCTTTGACATGAAGGGGCAAGCTGCTTTTTTCATTGAAGCTTTTATATTCGTTTGACTGTGACATATTTAAAATGTAAGTGAAGAGTTTGATGGGTTTAGGCTTTTTTTGCATTTTCCATTCTGCCATCTTGCGAGTGATATCACTGATAGTATCCTAGACATCCGCCTGCCTTAAAAGAAAACATTCTACTGGGGGTATGCAGAGTGGTGATGTTACAACCCAGTTTATCGTAAAGGTTTTGTATAATGATAGACAGATGGTGCTCCATGTTGCCATGCAGGAGATCTCCCAGAGTGCGTGTTTGGGGATGGCTGGTTTAACCTGTGCTCATTGATTACTCAACAGGTGTGAAGCCTCACCCCAACCCCAGAGTCCAATCAGTCTCACTCAGGATATGTGAGGCTGCTTAAAAACAACCACATAAACACAATCCACACCTAATTGAGGCCGGGGAAAATCACCTCACGAAAAGAAGACCATACCTAAAAAGAACAATTGGACTCTTTCCAGAGTTGCCAGGACTAAAATAAAACAACCCCCAAACGACATTGTCCCACACCTGCCCAGTGCGACACGCCAACCCCCCCACCCCAGCCCCCCTCCATCCTGGAGACCGGAGGCCTGGGCTGCTGCCGCGACAGGGGGAGGTGTCGCCAGACATGGCGGTAGCAGGGCTGTCTGGATGGTCTTGGGTGGAGCTTGGCTGCGGCGGTCGCTCTACAGTGGGCCCAGAACAGCCATCGGTGACTGGGCACCTCCACTCTAACCCTAACCCTAACCTCCATGACCAAGACACAGGGTGTGGATGTTTGAACCATGTTTACTGCCAAGGTTGTATTTACTGCCATGCCAGAGATCTCCTTGAGTGTGTGTACAGATTGCTGGTCTAACCTGTGTGCATTGATCAGTCAGGTGTTTGTGGTGCATTGTCGTTGTGCATCCAGAGTCAAATCAGTTTGACTCGCGGCCAGGAGAGGCTGCTTAACCCAGCCTTCCACCACAGACAAGCCACACACATATTATTGTCTCTCTCACAATTGATTTCTAGGTGGCTTTCAATTGACCAGCTTATTCAAACTTGTGCTATGTCTGTTTTCACCTTTCACTCATTCATTTTCTCTGCTGTATGGCAGTCTGCTATATGCAATTTATTAAGAAGGACGTGGTTCAAGTGATTTGGGAAGTAGAATATTATCCTTTATTAGACTTTCTTTGTGTAGATAACTTTCATTTCAAATGCTGACACCCTGAATTAATCTCTAAAACATTAACATCTTAAGTGATTGGCAGGATGAATTGATCACACACACACACACACACGCACACACACACACACACACACACACACACACACACACACACACACACACACACACACACACACACACACACACACACACACACACACACACACACACACAAACACACACACACACACACACACACACACACACACACACACACACACCATGGAAGATGAGACTAGATGAGTAAGAATGAAAAGGCTTTTGTTAGCACACTCCCAGTCGGAGCACAGGCAATTACCCCAAACCTGAAATCATTTTGGAATGTAAATTTCTTCAAAACGCCATCAGTTCTATCTGTATATTTGTCTAAGATAATGGAGTAAAGAAAAATCTCAGGTAGGAGAGCTACTTGAGCGAGGCGTCCCAGTGGAGTTTATCTGGTGCCGGGTTGTGTTCACTTTGTTATGTTAGGTAAACACACTCAGTATTCCTGATGATTCATCTGCTCAATCATCTCCTTCTGTTGCCTTTTTTTTTTCAAACTCCATTGTTTGGAGATTTTCGGCACATTGATTGCGGTCGTTTGCTCTGCAGTAATACCTCAGACCTCCCGACTACAAACCGAAAATCGATTTGCTTGTGTATATATGACCATAACATGAACCAACACATGGACCATTTCTCAACATAACTGAACCCAGAGAACCAAGATAAGGCCTCCTCATCAGAAAACCAACCTTAGCATTATGAATTAAAAATATAATTATGAAATAGGGGGAAAGAAATTGGCACTGTACCATGCAAACCAACAAGGCAAGCTCTGTACATTCTCGCTATCATTATTTGAGTTGAGTAGAAGAGACCAAAAGTCTATCCTTTTTGTCCCTCATGCGATCATATATTCTTCACGTTGAAGAAGACATTTCTGAATGCCATCAACTGACAAATTCATAGTGATTCTCTGGGGTTTCTTTGACATGAAGGGGCAAGCTGCTTTTTTCATCGAAGCTTTTATATTAGTTTGACTGACATATTTCAAAAGTTTGATGGGTTTGGCTCTTTTTGCATGTAACACAAAGCGTGTGTTACACTGATATGGGCCCGGGAAACATCTGTGAACCTAGGGCATGTAACAGAGCCTAGTTACACGTTAGAAAATAATTAAAACATTTCTGGATGTTTAATTCCCAAGTCCCTACTCAATAATGACCAAATGACAAGGAGAGGGATGCATGAGGGAGAGACAGAGAGATAGGGCAGGCCCCACGAGGAGGAGGAAGGTGAAGGAGGGAGAGATGGGAAGGGAGGAGGAGAAGCTGGAGAGGAGCAGCAGAGAAAGGAGTGGGAGAAGTCATTAATGCCAGCCCACTGATGGGCCAGGCACTCATTGTTAGCCGCGTGCTAGCGCTGATATTATGGCCATGTAACACAGGGTATGATTACTCCATCAGACTCTTCAAGTCATTCAGCGAGTGCTTACAGATGAGACCCACCCCACCCGAAACCACTTCCCCCCCTCCTCCATCCTACTTTACTCACACCTAATCGCCTCCTTCATGTTCTCTATCCACCCCATCTCCCTCTCCATCTCTCCCTTTAATCTTCCTCTCTTCACTCTCTCTTTCTCCTCTGAAAATACTCTCCCACCATGCGTCGTCTCTCCTACCCCCTCAATGGTTCCTTCCTGCCTTCTTTCTGACCCTTCTTACTCACTTCCTTTGCCCTCTCCATCACTCCCTCCTGTTGATGAGCAATATGTGAATCTTCCTAAATCTGTCTCGGTAAATCTGAGCATCTTAGTCTAACCATGGTCGCCCAACTGCCACATTTTTACAATATATGTTGTTTTGCTACAGTGAATACTTATTTGTATGAAATACACACACACACACACACACACACACACACACACACACACACACACACACACACACACACACACACACACACACACACACACACACACACACACGCAACATGCAAACCCCATACACACCCTCCATACACATATCCTCCACCAGGCACCGACCTCCCCCGAAATGCATACACACACACACACACTCACACTAAGACACACAAACACACACAAACATTGATCCCAACCGCACACACAGACAATTGAGCAGGGGAAGGGAAATAAAAAACAGAGTGTTTAAAGAGCGAGTGAGAGAGATAGCAGAGGAAGAGTGCGCACTCGTAACGGAGCAGGAGTGAATCAAGAGAAGTGGCGGAACGTGTCGCGGCGTTGTGTGTCCACCTCCCATAAGCCCCGTGCCTCGAGCTTAACGACAGCCACAGGGCTTCCTGCTGGCCTTCCCCTGCCTCGTTACCTGTGATTGGTTAGCGCCCAGCCTCTCGAAACGCATCCCCCCCCCCCCCCCCCCCCCCCCGCTACAGCATCCACATCCTCCACCCCTGCCTGTGATGCTTAAGCGCTATGCTCAAGGTCGCCGCTTATGGGCCCGCAATAACAGAGAGGGAGAGAGGGAGAGAGGGAGAGAGGGAGAGAGGGAGAGAGGGAGAGAGGGAGAGAGGGAGAGAGAGAGAGAGGGAGAGAGGGAGAGAGGGAGAGAGGGAGAAATACGGCAGAAAATGAATTCATAAAAAACAAATAAATAAAAACAACTTCAACTCAGAGGCGCTCACACCAGCGGGGTCAGAGTTCACCGGCTCCCCCGCGGTGACATCGACTGAGAGCGGAGAACCAGTCAGAAAACGCTAATACAGGAGTGGTCAGGTGTAGGAAGACACTTCTCTGGATAACAGCAGCGGTGTGGATAAAAATAATCCTCACAGGTTCACAGAGTGAGAGTCCCCTGCCTTGTTCCAACCCTGCATTTTGCCAGCTCATTTGACCACTTACGTTTTTTCTTTTTATACACCTCTCCAAGCCTTTGTCAATTATCAAACCCAGATGGTTGATTTTAAATACTTGGGAGGGCTTTTATTTTCTGAACCTGAAATTTCTAGCCCATTGTGCGAAAGCATCTGTGGTTACAGAGTTATACAATTCAAAGTAAAGGTCACACAGGATAGTCTTAAAGGGGGGGAGTGCGGTAGTGCAATTAGGAGGTATTGTGTAATGGCTATGGGAGATGTCTTGTTGACATCTGAATGGACCTGTTTGATGCTGCTGCTTGGAGTAGCAAATGCACAGTAGAATCGTTTTTAATTGCATTCATCTTGTATATTTTTTATATACATTGTATGTTCATCCTATTGATTTTACTGCTTATCAGAACACTGAAAGGTGAGTCCGATGCACTATTTGACCAATGGTCTTCCTCTGCACCTTGCTTGTCGATCGACATTTTCAGGGGGCTTTGCAAAATATCAGAATAACAATGTTTTTCCATGACTTATATTAATTCAGCACAGGAAGGAAATTAGTTTGTAAAAGTAATTACGTCGGCGTTCCAGCATATTGTTGTCTCGCCTTCTATTTGTCTGCCTGGAAATGAGATCGACTTGTGTTTAAATTATTCCAGTCGTTTTACATATCACCGGTATCGTCCTCCCAGTGTGGATTCAAAAACACGTCCACATTTCTTGCTCCTCTCCTTCTTCATTTTCTTTTTCTTCCTTTTTTTATTTAAATTAATGAATGGATAATGAAGTTAATCTCTTTGGACCACTTGAAAATCCTTAATACCTCCCATTTTGCATCAACACTTTCCCTCGACAGGATATGTTTGAAAAGGAATAATAATAAATATATAAATAAATAAACTAAAAGCAATAACCCATCATTAATTCCCAGCAAAATAGCTTGTGTCGTCTTGGGTCGTGGCTGTGCGGTAAGCGGGCCATGTTGGAAAACAGGCGGCTCGCCTTAAAATGTGCAAGATCAGGGAACCTCCCTTTTAATATGCAATTAAAGGGTAGAAGGACAGAAGGACGCAGAGCTGCAGTCTGGGAATATTAAGCAGATTGTATAATATATATATATATATATATATATATACGTTCACAGGGGAGAGCGCGGCTCCTATAGAATAGAGAGGTGTCCGAGCCTGCTCTGTGACATCTTAATCCAGTGTGGAGATTAAGGTAGAAAGGATCTCTGCGGTCAGGCAGGACAACCCCAGGCTGTCATCCCCCCCATTCAGCCACACTGAGCACATGCTGAATGATGCATTCTGCAGCCTTTTTATTTTTCCTTCATTTTTTAAATGGCACATCAATACAGACATTAGAAATGGGTTAAAGGTGTGTCCATGTGTAGGTGTGTGGTTGTGTGTGTGTGTGTGTGTGTGTGTGTGTGTGTGTGTGTGTTGTTGTATTTATCTATATATCCATCCATCCTATACATCAATATATCTGTGGTGGCACTTTAGAATAACTGACTTTAATGCTATCCATCCCTCCATCCATCCATTCATCCATCTACCTAGCTATCCAGACCATAATACTCTGGGCGTTTTTGAGGAACACTAAATGTGAAGCCCTGTCAGGAGAGATACCGTGGGTACAAATCGCTCTGCTGTGATGGCCTCGGGCGTTCAGAACCCCGCTCCGCTATAAACATGCTAGCTGCATGTATTTGTAAGCCTGCCATTATTCAAATGTTTAACAAGGTTTTTTGCCAAATGTTTGCAAAAAAACAACAACTGGATTTTTTTAATCAAATCCCCCAAGTCTCAGGTTACACTCTGCTGGCCCACTGGAGCCTGGTGACAGCAACCCGACCAGTCTGTTTTTTACATTGCTTTTGAAATTGAAGTTGCTCTGAACCAATTTTGGTACATTTTGTAGACTCGAAATACCATATCTAGGTGCACTGCATCAATAAATATTAGGAAAATTCCTATTCAAATTCGTAGTGCTAAACTGCTTAAGATGACTTTTGGACGCAAACATCTATAAATTGGTGTCTGCCTTATTAAAACTAGCTGTGAACAATTTATATATTATGTTTTTCTAAAGTTTCTACGGTTTTATACGCTTTAATAACGTTATACTGACGGTATACTTATGTACATATAGCAATACATTTTTATGTACATTTAATATCAGTTAAATATATTTAGTAGTACGGTTAGTAGTTCAATTGGAGGAATTCTTCAGGGATTGTTTTCGCAAAGCATATCAAGCCTCTAATCACGTAAAAGGCTAGAAAGAAAGTTTAAAATGGTTCGGAGGCAGACTTCAGACAGAAATAGGCAAAAATTTGACACAAATTTGACACAGACGCACACACAAACTCATGGTTAATCCCAATCTCTGATGTCAGCTTTTCCAAATGTCCCTTTCATCATAATTGGACTACCAAGCAGAATCCCTTCCTGCATTAGACCTTTTCTATGTCCAAAGCCCGGTGCCTTTAGTTTTCTTTCTCTTACTGGACTCATGAGGAAGTAACATTCATGTGTATTACATAGGTATAGCATTAGCCTTATTAGCAACAGAAAGGTCCATAATAATTCACAAACGACTTAAAATACTGTACTTTATCTGACCTGTACCTCTCCTCTTGTCAGGGCTATTGCTACTATGACATCTGAATTTCCGTCCGGGGATTGAAGGTTTATTTTGTCTTATTTTAAAATGTTTGCCGCAGAGGTTTGTCCAGAACAGAAATGTGAGTTGTTGCATGTGAGTGTCTTTGTGCGTGTGCTTCCATATGACAATGTGCTGTCCTGACAGAAGAAACAACTTTTCAAGTGAATAAATGAGGTTTCATTTTATTCTCAGAAAGCAAGAACATTATAATGGGTTGTCAAGAATGCCATTGTTAAAAAAAAATGCTCAACTTAGATGTTTCTACAATTCAGTTTTCTTCTGCGCTATTTAATTGAATGAGTCAGTCAGGAATTGGGTGCAGAGGAGCTCTTTTAGGGGCTACCTTTCCCAGGGGTTTAATAGCATATTGGCAACGTGAACTTTGAATATCCCTCTTGCCCTTACAAGATAGGATGCTGGAGCTTATTTTAGGGATGCTGTTTTGTCTTGTTTGAGCAGGGGAACATCAGTACACACACACACACACACACACGCACACGCACACACGCACACACGCACACACGCAAACACGCACGCACGCACACACATGTACACACCTCTACACCTACACCCCTTCACACTCCTTTCTTCCTCTCTATTCCGCTTCCACTCATCTTTGTCTTTCTCTCTCTCCTCTCTCCCCTCTGTATTGCAGTACTCGTCTGCCTCTCGTCCGTTCTCCTGCTGTGTTTTTCTTTTTCTCGGTCTCTCACCTTCACTGTCTTTCCTCAGCAGTGTGCAGTTAGTGATTCCCATGGGGTCAGACCATACCACTTCCTTTGTAACACAGCGGCCTGTCTGTCGGCCTCGGTACTGACAGGATGAGGACAAGCTCACCCAAACAGGAGTGTGTGTGTGTGTGTGTGTGTGTGTGTGTGTGTGTGTGTGTGTGTGTGTGTGTGTGTGTGTGTGTGTGTGTGTGTGTGTGTGTGTGTGTGTGTGTGTGTGTGTGTGTGTGTGTGTGTGTGTGTGTGTGTGTGTGTGTGTGTGTGTGTGTGTGTGTGTCTGTGTGTGCGTGTGTTTGATTGTTTGTTTGCGCTCCAAGGTGTTTGGGTGTGCGTTTGTTTGGCTAAGCTGGTGCGTGTGTGTGTATGTGTCTGCACACGCACGTGTGTGTGTCTGTGTGTGTGTGTGTGTGTGGGGGGGGGGGGGGGGGGGGGGGGGTGCAATCTCGCCACGGTCTGTGCATGAATGGGAATGAGCTGAATCCTTGGTGTGAGTTTATACACACCCTGAAAACCATCCCATCACAACATACTAACTGATGCAAAAACAAAACATGCAGGGGAACACGACCGGAATACGCTACATCTAATTATTTATGAATCCACGTCTTAAAGACCCAGCCCAGTGGTCTGCAATATCATAGATCCCCTCAGGGAGGCCTGCATCGCACAGAAATACTACAGTTAGCTGCATTGTGAAGGAATTGTGATGGATCATATACAATTACACATTAATACGCAGCAGGATCCATTAGGGTTAAATAAAAATTGTCAGACAAGGCATCTAGCAAAGCTTCCCACAGTCTGCAAAGTCCCTGTGCCCCAACAGAATGTCTCATAAACTGACTGGGGGACTTTGTTGTATTTCTCAGCTCTCATGTTGGGGGGGGAGGGTGTGGACCATCTCTGAGATGTATCACGGAGATAGAAGTATTATTTAAAATAAAACTGCCTCTTGTGTAGTTGGTTTTGGAAATAAGTGTCTGCTAAATGACTTTGGATCTGTAAAATGTAAATGCTTTGACACGAAAACTGAAGACAACATAATAAGTTGTATAAACACCTGCAGTTAGATATTTTTCTTAAAGTCCCGTTTCTGGTGTGGTTGAAATCCTCCTCTATTCAATAAAAGTACTTGCAAAGTATTTATTTAAAAATGAAGAAATCCCTACAGGACTTAAAATGGCTTATATTTACTCCAGATCTTTTCCCTCATCTAGTATGCCACGATCCATGAATATTCTAATGTCTGACGCCCCCTAGAACCTTCTAAATCTCCCCAAAAACCTTCTGCCTTCTGCATAAAATTCTCAAAACAGTCTGGAGCAAGTTATTCACCACAGACGGTATCTATTGACATGAGCAGGCACATCAATTTGATCTTTGAAGACAAAGTCTATGTTGGTGGTAACAGCTGTGATGGCAGCGAAGAGACCAGCCAACCATGTTTGAAGTCAAGCGTTTACCGAAAACATAGAAAAACCACGATTGTTGTGGTTTATTTCAGGTTCCATAATGAAAGATACCTGCTTCATCTGCAAAAGCCTGTCGCACCCGCAGGAGAAGAAAATCACGTTTAATTTCATCCCAAATTTGCATCCTGAAACAGTTTAACTGAGATT
Source organism: Gadus chalcogrammus (assembly GCF_026213295.1). NCBI lineage: Eukaryota > Metazoa > Chordata > Actinopteri > Gadiformes > Gadidae > Gadus > Gadus chalcogrammus. Next base: position 8,947,174 of record NC_079419.1, on the reverse strand, counting down.
AGCAGCACAAGAGGCAAGCTTTCGGATCGTCAGAGAGTAAGGTTTTCCTGCATATGTCTGTGTAACGTCAGATGGTCGGGTAAAGAAACGACCAATGCATAGTGCTGCGTAAAATCATGCAAATTTACAGCTCAAGACTAAGTCAATGCTTTGGAGAAGAACAGCACACATCAACCTTTGGCAAACTTAGCAGTTTATATTCGCTTTTTTATATAATTTATATTTTATAATTTATTTATACAATTTTTTCATAGCTTTACAATATGTACATATGTGAATGATCATTGAATGTTTGCCTACCTCGGGAAATTGTCTTTAAACCAACAGATCACATGGCCAAAAAGATAAGCCAAGCAGGCTGTTGTGGTTCTTGGCTAAGGGGCAAACATCAAAGTCAGTCATTCTGATGAACTGCTCAGTATGGCAGTTAACAAGAAAGGTTGGTTTTATGTCTGGCCCTCGGATGGACAATTTGAAAAACATCGATTGTCCAACAATTTTCTTATTACCTGACAATCTGACAGGGCCATCCAATTTGTTTGAATCCGATATAAGAGTCCAAATGGACAAATTAATTATTCATGAATGTGTAGAGCGCGTGACGTGCAGACGCTGCCAAGAGCAAAGAGTGTTAGGGAAAAAAACAGACAGTGTATCATGTCATCGCAAAAAAACATCCTCAGAGCACCTCACTATCTCTAAGCCTACGCCACACGCCTAAGCATTGTGCGGTCGCCTCCCGGCTTTTATGAACAACTCAAAAAGCCATTGTCTTCCTGCAATTGCATTTTTTCCCTACACCCCCCCCCCCCCCCCCCCCAACGGCCCCAAGCAACAAACAGCGAGCAGAGAAAATAAAAAAAAACAGCCCTTACTGGCAAAAAAAAAGAGGACGGAAAGCAAATTACCACATTGACTTTCCCCCGGTTTTAGCTCTGTTCAAGGACGAGCCTGTCCTGGCGCCGATATACCTCCGCCATTCGTCTCGACAGACTTGACTGGCACAACAGAACAAATACGTTGACACCTTGTTTCAACAAATGAGGAATGACACGTGAATAAATCATTCATGCTCTGGCGAGCGGAGGGGGGATGCGCAGGGTTGACGCGGTCGCGAGGTTGGAGTTCTGGCGCCGCAATACATTAATGAAGATTTCCCATCAGAAAAAACAAAGAGAGAGGTGTTTTTTTTCTCACAATTCAAAAGCCGCCAGCTCTTTCTACATATATATATCTATATATATATCTATACCGCGGTGGGGCTGCCACTCTCTAAACAGGCTTGTGATATTCCGCCATGCAAGCACCTTGTTTGATAATATTTTGTTGTGTGTAGTTGCGATGCCGATGACCTCTTTGATTAAAATGACTCCAGGATGAATGTATTGCAGCCTCTGTTATTAATCATTCATTATGTATTTTTTTTGTCTATATAAATACATTATTATAAGGTTTTTGGTGCTTGACATACCCCTGAGTTTGTGAATTTGTCATAATATGTCAATCATATGTAGAACTCGCTTTTCCAGTGGGAGTAGAGTATATTAAAATGTGACACTAAACCTGTAATAATGCGTTTTTAGCTTGTGTCCTATGCAATGAACCCATGTGCAACACTGGCTCAGCATGCGCCCTGTATATATTCTCAAATCAGACCGAACGTGTTCAACTTTTCTATTGTATCTATCTCCCATAAAACAATGCTATTTGATTAGCCAATGGAACGGGGTGAAATTAAATATTCCAATTGATTTGGTCCTATTGGACACAGCGATGCAGACCTTGTAGTTTCCAGCCACAAAGCGTGTCTGAAAGGCGGTATTCCACAGATGCATTCATCTATCGCCGAGCGGGGCCCATCCAATTATCTATCCAGCCAAACGTATAATTACTTGTTTGTATGCCAAGACTGTGTGTTAGGATTCTATACACACAAAATAAATTGGCCCATAAACAATTAAGGAGCCATTAGAGCGACTCAAGAAATGAGTCATTTAATGAGCAGTGAGGAAGGTTGGGGGGGGGGGGGGGGAGTCGGACTAGGATCGAGGGCTTTTCTGTGAGTGTGTACGTGTGTGTGGGTTCAACGCTCATTCACATGGGGGGCGGAGGTTGGGGGATAGACCACCAGATTCTCAAAGCCCACAATAGATTTGTCGGGGGGTATTTATGAATCAGTGTTAGTCTCGCAGCAAACATATCACTCAATGTAACACTCAATGTAACAATTAAACCACTCTACACCCGCTCTGGGGAATGGGTGCGTTCCAGTTCACAGGGCGCTGTGACCCCTCCGGCAGTCTGGGGACTACTGGCGGTTTGGGTGGTCTTTTGTGGATGATAATTTTTATTTGGGAATTGACATTTAAGAAGAAGATTTAAGAATGTTTCGCAAACTACAATGCTTCATAAAGCCCCTATCAAATTTAAGAAACCTTTAAACGAAAACCTGAACCGATGTCTTTAATTTATACAAAGTAGGCCTTCATGGCCTGTATTACTTATTTAAACCACTTATGTCCTTTTTAATTGATGAATTAACAATTCATTTTCTGGGAATGGGAATTTCGAAACTTAGGCTAAAAGCAGCTACAAACTGGGAACGTGTCAAACATCTTCCAGGAGATTTGTGAGGAACCCTTTTCGGACCCCAAGTGGCATTGCCATTACTTATTCCCTCACAAGTCAATGTCATGTTTTTGACACTCGACTTCAAAAGATCTGGATTCTGTTTCATGTCGGTGTCGGAGCGAGAAGTCAAACAGGACGTCAAATGTTAAAATATATAAAATACGTTCACAAGGTCAACAATAGTGTCGTCCCAGCTATGACACTCTGGCCCAATAACCGGCGGTCGTCATTTGTCGGTGACCAACCGTCTGTTGAATCCCTTCTGGCATTAGCTAAGTCGGTTCTCCCTAATCCACCATTGTCGATTGTCCTGTTCGTCATGGTATATTTTCTGACCTGTTATTTGGCAAAAAGGTAAGGTTTGAAAGGGAGGATTTGAAACATGGCAGAATAGAAGACTTTGTCTTTCATTGCCATGACGTCGTCATCGTCTTCATCATCATCATCATGGTGCTCCTTCAAATGAGAACGGCCAGGATCTCTTTGATGAACCTGAATGTGCAGCCACCCTTTTCTGTGCGAGAAAACCCTCAGTAGATGATCTCCGCCAATCTGGATGACACATATATGGCTGTGAATTTGGTAGAAGAATGTGCCCTAGGTCAAAACATGGCTTTGGGAGCGGTGTCAAATGTTGACAAGCAAACAATAACTCCCGTTTACCCGATGACGGTCACTCCACTTACAGTATAATCTCTAGCTAGCTCGTGTTGCAAACTTCAGATTCCCCTTCAAAAAATTCACTAAAATCCCCTCAATTAAAATGTTACACTCTCTCTTTCTCTTTGTTTTCTTTGTCTCGGATGGATGGGAACAGGCTCCCTCTGTTTCTGCTGTGCCGCTGGAGTCTCCCTGGGGTCCCCAAAGAGTTCTCTGCAGCGCCAGCCAGTGCCTCGGCTGTGGTGGTGGACGGGGGTTCACTTTCAATCTAGATGGTTATCCCTGTGCTGCCCTACTCCGTGATGACCCCCCCTGTCTGCACACTGATAAGACCTAGAGTGCTCCACGGTCCCTGGATGACCTTTAATGACACTCCCTGAGCGCAACACAACTATGTGTTTTTTCCGTCTGTATGTCTGTTTGTTTGTGTGTGTGTGTGTGTGTGTGTGTGAGAGAGACAGAGTGTGTGTGTGTGTGTGTGTGTGCGTGTCTGTGTGTCTGTGTGTCTGTGTGTGTTTTCATGTGCGCGCACGTGTGCTTATGCGCTTATGCTGAAGTTTAATGCTTTAAAAATCTATTTCGTTGCTTGGTAAGAATTTAAATAAATTTATAAATTCAGTTCTGAAATCTTTTTCAGAACAGATCTTCAATCGTAAACATGGCCTTAAAGTGTATGAATCATAACTTAAGTGCAGCAAGCAAGCTGCGTAAATATCAAATATGGTACAGTTACAAGATGTGTTTCTCTTTGAATCAAACAGCTAGCCACAATTTTATTCCATATACGTTGTTGGTATATCAATAACGTAACGTATATATTTGGTATTCATTGAGCTAAAGACGCTGTGTGGAATGTATAACCAGCAATACAAATACAGCGGCAGCCTCTTCTCTACACAGTGGTGTATAAATATATGTTGAACAGTATTACATAATGCATAGTTTGTTGCACATCTTCCTTGCACTTATAGCTTGATCTATTTATCAACCGTAAATGCAGCCGTCGCAACCACGTTAAAAGGGAGCAAAAAGGGGAAAATCAATAACCCACAATAAGAAAAACCTGCCATGAATTAGCAATGCAAAGCTTTCCCACATTACTGGTGGTGGTGGTGGTACCAGAGACTGGCAGCTGGTGGGGAGGGGGGTTGGGGTTCTTGAAGGGTGTGGGTGGGGGGGGGGAAACATGCGGTACAACAAATTGGAAAGAAAAGAGAAAGAAAGAAAATAAAAACACATTGAGTCCGCCAAGGTTGTTTCGCTGAAAATGCTAACTAGGAACTCAAATATTGATGGAAGATTTATGTGTGTGTGTGTGTGTGTGTGTTTGAGTGTGTGTGTGTGTGCATGTGTATTTATGTGTGTGTGCGTGTTTGTATGTGTGTGGGTGTGCATGTGCGTGTGTGTGTGCGTGTGTGGGTGGGTGTGCATGTGTGCATATGTGTGTGTGTGTGTGTGCATGGGGATGGGGGGGCCGTCTTGTGGTGCCTCAGTGTCTGTCTGAGCACCAACGCTGAACTGTCATGGAAGGCTGTCATGGAAGTTTCAACGGGATCAGCAAGGTGAAGCAGGCTTCTTTCTGCTGGTGTATCCTTGGCCTCTCTCTCTCTCTCTCTCTCTCTCTCTCTCTCTCTCTCTCTCTCTCTCTCTCTCTCTCTCTCTCTCTCTCTCTCTCTCTCTCTCTTCGGTCTCTCTTCCTCACTCTCTTTTTCTCTTTAGTCCATTGCTCATATCATTTAAAAATATGATTGCACACATTG